>NW_021680377.1:1292193-1359144 GCF_001412515.2 Diachasma alloeum | reverse complement strand
TCAAAACTACTTCAATGAGGAAAAAAATAAAAATTTGGAATATCTATACATGAGGGGCTAATTGATCGGATCTGGGTATTGAAGGGGTTTTAACCTCGACGAAGAGGACAAGATGTTTGTTGATTGTTTATGGATTTCGTTGGGGTAATTGGAGTTTTTAATTGTGCTGGGGATGGCGGGGACTTTGGCGGTGAAGGGGGCTGAGGGTGAGGCACCTGAGGTCATGAGGAAGAAGCTGGAGTTGAAGTCGGAGGCTCTGGTTGTCCTCAGCCAGGAGCTGGAGCAGTGCAGGAGTCAGAGGGATCAGTTCAAGATGATGGCCGAGCAGATTCAGGAGAGGTTCTGGTGCTACAAGAGGCAGGTCAATGACTCCAAGGAACTCAGGTGTGGAAGCCACTTGTTGAGATTATTCTGAGATTATTCTGTTGCTCCAAAAATTTTTTTTGGAAGTGAAATGAGCTTTCAAATGATGAAATGTGGTCAAATGGACACTTTTGACTTTCTTTTTAATATTCGTGATTCATATTTATCAATTGAGCTCAGTCTGGGCTCATCACAAAGAGGAAGAACTGTACTTTTTATTGAAAAAAAAAATTATTCCATTTCATCAACAATTCAGTGAGTCATTAGCATTTGAAAAAATGTAAAAAGAGTCCATTTTACCCCATTCTCCTGTGTCGTGTGAAAAAAAATTCTCTCGCTGCTTTCGAATTTTCCCATTTCCACAAATTAATTCTCCCATTTTTCAATGAATTTTTCAGAAAATATAGTCTAGATGGAGACTACAAAATGATGGACCTCGTGACAGAGCTGCGAGAGCAGAACAAATGCCTGAAACTCCAGGTGGAAACCCTCAGACAAAAGCTGGGAGATGCCCAGGGTGACATCAAGGTTCTAAGGAGAAGTAATCACTCGAATATCGAGCAGAATAATTCCCAGCTGGCTCCAGCCGTTCACGAACGAGAAGAGATGATTGAGCAGTTGGAAAAGCTGAATGTCAAGGTGAATTACGAAAATAAGGAATTTCCAGTGAAAATCAAATAAAACTAGGGCTTTGATCTCCATTTTTAGTGCACTCAACTGCAGGCAGACTTGCAATCAGTTTTGGATGAGAAACTAGAGCTGGAGACTGAGAGAGATGCCTTCAAGTGCAAGTCCCATCGATTGAATCACGAGTTATCGAGAGCACTTAGTGCTACACAACCGATGGACTTGGATTCTCTCATAAACGAAAATAGATATCTGCAGAATCGTCTGCAGCAGGTTCTGGAGGAGAAGGAACTGGCAAGACAGTCATTATCAAAATACAAGGTATTTTTATTATTCTTAGACAAATTAATTATTTCTAACATTGAAATTTGGTCATTCTACATGGGAAACATTTTATTCAGTAAATTAATTCAATAATTTGAATAATTTGAGTGAATGATTTGAAGAATTCTCGCATTCAATTGAACGTTTCAGTATTTCACAATTAATTTTAACAGAATAAAATTGAGAAATAAAGATGAGTTTGATATTTTTTTATTTACAGGGAATGCTCGACAGCAAAAGAGTGAAGGGAACCATCAAATTGGGGGGCAATGGTGCTGCTGGTAAGATAATGACTCTGAAACAAGTTGAACAGTTGCTGCAGCAAGGAGCAAGCATCCCCTCCCATAAATCAACAGCAGCCATCTCCGACCTGCGTTGTCTGTGTTCTGCCCTGCTGGAAGCTCTGAATGACAAAACCCTGGCCCTCGCACATCAGAAGAAAGCCAACAAGTGAGTAGCCCTTGATTAAATTGAGATGTGAGTGTTGTTAAATTGAAATTGAAATTTTTTCAATTTCTAGAATTTTAGCAGTGAGAATTTGTGAACTGGACACTGCAGTTCCCTCTCCCACTGCGAAGTTACTCGAGGGATATGCTGGGGTTGACGTTGATGCTCTTGAGGATAATCTTGAAGACGCCGGTCCCCAAAATTACGAAGAGAAGGCTCTGGAAGAAAATATCGAGAAGAATGGGGAGGGACTGGAGATCAATGAATTATTGGACACTGAATCTCTCCCCTCGAAGTCACAGAGTGACACTCCGTCGAGGAAAATACAACTGGGGCTGCCTCAGAATTTAGAAGCACTTGTACAGAAGGCGTTACTCAACCTGAAGGAGAACGAGAGAGATAAATCGTGAGGATTTTTAATTTCTTTATTTTCTCCTCTCGTATTTCTTTTGATCTTCCCTCAGTTGCACCGGGTTTATTTTTGCCTGCGAATCATTCCTATTACCAAAGTTATTATCTAGTCTCTACGAACAAAAAACAAAACTCTCTAGAACTTTCAACTCGAAGAATTTTTCTCAATTTTTCTGATCTGATTATTATTAAGTAAAATCATTTACACATTCAATCAACTTTTTAATAATCATGGTTGATTATGTATTCGATGTAAATACAAGAATTCACTGTTCAAAATAATCTCTTTAACTTGCAAATAATAGTTTTAATGGCTTGAATTGATGAATCTATACTGCATACACTGCTGGTGCAAAGCGTCCGGAATATCTGTCCCATAATACGTCGGTTGGCAGTAAAAAGACTGCACCTGGTGCCTGTGCTCCCTCAGGTACTTCTGATGGAGCACCGAGTCCAGCTGATTCAGCCAAGAATTCAATTCCCAGTTCTTGCGCATCTTCCAGCCCTTCTGGACTCTCTTCTGCTGATGGTAGAATTCCCACGCCCTCTCCCTCCTCCACCGTGCGTTCTCCTAATCATACCCCGGGGTTTTCGTAATCATGAGGAATTAAAGTGTAATAAGAGTGGTTAAAGTACCTCTTCCTCTTTTATTTTCTTCTTCGTGCCGTCTTCCTGTTTAGGGCGAGTTAGTTTGTGAACCTTCTGTCGATTTTCGTGATCCCTTTGGATGATTTTCCTGGAGGTCTTGGAGGAACTGGAGGAAGTTTCATTTTTTAATTCGGGTTTTTCGATTTTTTTGCGGGCGTTCACTGTCATTGGGGATTTATTCTTCGACTGAGGCGCCTCCACTGGAGGTTTTTGGGGGTTTTTGTTCAGGAGTGAGGACCACTCCTCGCAGACCCTCTTGTGGAGCTTCACTAGGTGATCTGCATGACGAAAATATTGATATTTACGTTTTTTTAATGATAAAATTGAATAGATCAGACCATTGTCATCTAGAGCCTTTTTTATCATCTCTTTGATAATTTTTTTTAAATTCTCTGCCGAGACACTCTCCACCTTCTTCCCTCCCCTATTTTTCTGAACATTTTCCATAATCGACAATAAAACTTGATAATTTTGAAGTCAACCCAAACGTCACTAAATAATAATTCCCATTCAATTGTTTCTAACTCCACGAATTTTATTGATATCACACAATGTACAGATTTCACATTATAATACATTTAAATAACTTATTAATATAGTGTACTCGGCCATGACTGCTTGAAAATCGCAAATATTATGTACAGAAAATAACGAAAAATCGCGTTCTCAATAGCTTGAAAGTCCACATCGAGCGATACAGAGCAGAGTCAGAATACAGTTCCCACTCCTCTAATTTTCGTATTAAAAAACAACTCAAGCGGAGAACAATTCAATTCTCACAATGGATCTGCTCTGTTCCACTTAAGTAGCCCGTGGGCAGGAATATAATTCATTGAATCGTGTCCCTGTTTCAGAGACTGGAGAAATCTAAATGTTATACTCATTCACGAACAAATGTTCCCTCTCCACGTTTTCGAGAAATTCAAGTCAATTTAGTAATTTTAAACATGAAGAATGGAGAATTTCCTAATGTTCTTCCCAACATTCAGATAAAAAATGAAATTTAGTTCTTTGAAATAAGTTATTGACATAAATAATAATTCCTCATTCATAAAATTGTTCATTAATTAATCATCATTTTTCCACTGTTCTGGAATCACCGGAATTGATAAAAGAATTATTGAAGACTTCGGAGCTTTTGGTCAATTGAAAATAAAAATTTCGATGAGAGCAAAAATTCCGAAAATGAATAAAAAAATTAATTCACGTTAGTTTTGATCCAATCAGCATACGAAGTGACTCTGGTATAGACCCCCGGGTACCCGGGCTCGCCGCATTTGTTCCCAAAAGAAACGATTCCAATCTGCATCCACTTCCCCTCGGCCCGAAGCATGAGTGGCCCCCCGGAGTCGCCCTGGCACGCGTCCTTGCCACCCTGGCTGTAGCCAGCGCACAGAAAATTGCCAGTTATCGGCTGAAAGTATGCTGCATTGCAGTCCTCGTTCCTCCAGACCGGGAGCACTGCCTGCCTCTGCACGGTGCTCTCCTTTCCCCCTGCGGAAAATTACCAAAAATGTTTTTCGAGTCCATTCAGGTCGCTGGGACCAGGGGGGGGGGGAATCACACAGTCGTCGAAAGGCGAAGGAAAGGGGCTGATCGGGTTTATTTATGCTTGGGTGAAGCACGAGATAATTTTAAGGATATCCAAGTATCTTTTACAGTTGTCAATTAAATTGCGTGAGAAAAATTTGAAAACAATCGTGAATATTCTGTACATTTTGCACAGAATTATTATTCTTTCAAGCAATAAAAAATTGAATGGAAATGGAATCGATTTAACATTCCGAATGAATGATTTTTATGGTATGAAATTGATTGTTTATAAATTATTTACAGATGTCAATTGAAATGCTCGTAATTTTCACAAATTGCAATTTTTTAATTATTTCATCAATCTTCCTCTAAGAGTGAAATTTTTAATGTTTTAAAATTTCTTAAAATGTTGTTAAACGGTTCAATATCGAGATTTAAATTTAAAAAATAGAAGAGCATTTCACTGGAGAAAAAACAGCTAAAGTTCTTGGATATCCTTAAGAGCAATAAAAAGAAAATGAGGGAGTTCAATTGAGGTAAGTGAAAAGATGTGTTGTGTTACGGTTTCTCTGGTTCCGGGAGAGATAAAGGAACATTGGGAGCGATATTATAAAAATATTTTCCACACTGCATTCGTCTCTCAGATATGAAAAATAGTTGAATAGTTGCCCTCATCCAAATAAAGAATTTATTGGTTAAAAGTGGAAGGCAAAAAAATGATTTAAATTTTTTATTGAACAGTAGTAAATGAGAGATCTATGGAAACAAGGGTTCTTAAAAATGTTCATAAAATGTGTTAATGAAAGTGAAGCGTAAAAACTCTTTCGCTTTAATGCTCTCATAAACGACATAATTTACGTTTCACTTGAACGATACCTCGAAAATAATTTAAGAGCGATAAAAAGGAAATAAAAATGGGCCTCAATCGACCGAAAGAAGTGCAATGATGATGCTATTGCGGGTCCATTAATTTCAGAGATATCGAGTGACTCTGAAAGCTGGGAAAATTCCACCAAAAACAGGCATTAAATCCATCTCCTCAAAAAATGAAAATTATAAATTGGGGAATCAGTAATTACCGTAGTAGGTCGTTCCCCAGCCGACAACTGTGGGTCTCGTACCCGCGAAAACTTCCGAGAGGTAACGACCCTGAGGCAGGCAAATTGGTCTGACGTAAGGGGTTTTTCTCACGGATCTACTTAACTCCAGTATGGCAATGTCGTTGTAGTAACCAACTCGTGAGAATTTATTGTGTGCGTGAACTGCCCTCACTTCGTATGTCTCCGGGGATGACGGCTCGTCGTCACGCTCAAGGTCAATGTCACCGAGACGTACTGTAAATTGACGAGCTGCAAAGCTAAAATTTTTTACGTCGTAAATTTCTTCATGAAAGGACAATTAATGATTTATTAAATAAGAATAATTAATAATTAATTTAATAATACGGAGAAATTCTTATTGATTCTGCATTTTCGTTTTCTTATTCGTCTGAAATTATCGAATTTTGAGAAAATAAAAAACAGGAATAATTGAATCATAAAAATAATAAAATCATATCGTCAATTTGGGAGTATTTTTGAGATTTTTTAAATTTTCTTACGGTCTTTGTCGCATATCTCTAGTGCAATGCGCAGCCGTCAGTATATGCCGAGGCCCTATAAGAGAGCCTCCACACCAGAATTCAGTTTTCCTAGTTCCCCTGAGAAAAATCGCTGCCATCCAGGGCCAACGTCCCGGAAGCGCCTCCTCTCCCCCGACCACTCGAAATTTTCCAGCATTCCTGACTCCACATTCTTCCGGATCGTTGAGAAAACATTGATTAAATAGAGAACATTCATTAAGGACATCCAAGTATTTTTCACAGTTCGGTACAGACCACTCTGTACATTCAACCATTTTCAATCATCAAATTTGTCAATTAAATCGGGTGAGAAAGTTTCCACAGAATTATTATTTTTTCCAACATTCGTTGTTTACAAATAAATAATTAAAATTGTTTAAACTTTTGGAAACCTAATTTTTTTAGGCATGAAATCGTTTTCTGATAAAATTCTGAATATGAATAAATTTGTTACGATTCCGAAGAAATTATTTTTATCGTGAAAAATTCATTGTTTATTAATTATTCATGAATAATGCTCGTTATTTTCAAAAATTGCAGTTTTTACCATTTTTAATAATTTTTTTAATTAATTAAAAAATTTGTTAATCAATGAAATTTTACCAGTTGTACAATGGTTTTAATAAAATCATTTTCTACTGGAAAAAAATAGTCAAAGTACTTGGACATTCTTAAATACGAAGCGTAGAGTCAGTTTATTCGCTTGCCTTCGTCGTCTTGAATGAAATTATTCTCGATGCTGTCAACTCCCTCGAAACCATTCGAGCCATTTCCTACCGGAAGTGGCTTGAGCACGGTGCTAACGGTGGAAGTGGCTATCGGATAGAGAGGAATTGGCCGCGGTGTCACCGGCTTGAGTGGACGCTGGGGCCTCGGGGGACGTCCACTTTCACTGACCGATGAACCCGTCTCTGGGCTACAAGTTTTATCGTCAATTAAATTTCTATATCTAACCATAGAAAGTTGACGATTACTAGATGTATTCATGCATCACACGAGGGGCTTTAATTACGGATAACATAATTGAAGAAAATTCCAATCGAGTTATGATTTTCCTTGCTTTTTTTCGCGGACGTTCCAGGGATATTTACAATAAAAAATCAGTTGATTCATAAAATTGATAAGACAATTGATAAAATTAATTAATATAATTCTAAAGGAGTTGAAGGCGTTTTTGCTGTGCACAACAAAAACGAATGTTTGAAGTTCACACAACTTTTGTAGACATTTTTCAGACTCTAAAAACCACTTCATAACGTCTTCATTTCAAACATGAATTAAGACGTTTAGGCACCTGTTCGTCCGAGTTAATTAATTGTCGTTCCATAAATTAGGATATTTCTCCTCTCAATTCCTTTTTATTCTCGCTTAACAATGAATTAATTTATTAATTTTTATTTTCCCTAATCTCCGCAAAATCGAAGGAAATTCCAATTGAATTATAATTCTCCCTGCGTTTCTTGCTCATTCAATTCAGTAGAAAAATTCTACTGAGGGCAGACGCTCCAGAGACATTTAAAATGAGAAATAAAAACCGAAGATATCGTAGAATATACCTCAAATTAGCCCCATCGGCCTTGTCAACAGGGCAACAGACCCCGGGGACAAACAAGCTCTTGAAACACAGCGACTGCCTCAACTTCGTGAGATCCAAAAGCAGTTGAGGGCAATTACTCAAGTCCTGGCACTTGCCGGGTGCCCCCTCGGAGGTCGTGCAGGTCGAGGAGGCAGCCTCCTTGTCCCTGTTGACCACAGTCTCCACCGGGGTCGTGCCCTGGGCCTCTGGGGTCGCCGCAGGCCTCAGGGGCAGCGTCACCCCCCGCACCAGAGGTGCGATGCTGTCGGTGACGTTTCTCCCGAGAATATTCTTCGAAATCGTGTAGATGGCGGACGGGAGCTCCTTGGGGGGGCTCTCGGAGTCGACTCCCCTCGTCATGTTCACTATGTAGCTCCCCACCGTATTCAGGGCCCCCAGGGTCTCGCTGATGGTCATCAGGGGGTCCGACTTGGGCTCCGATTGCCGGACTAGTCTTGTGTATTGCATTTTCGAGGGCTCCTCCGTGTCTCGGCGGTACAGGGGACTCCTTCGGGGTCCGTCACCCCAGGAGTCACTCCATCTCCTCGTCAGGGAGTAGTGCGACTGTTGGGGTCGACCTCCATATCCTATTTTACACATTTTTTTTAAATTTTTTAACATCCAAAATCTCGATCGAGAGGTGAGGATTCTCGCAAGATTCATTGATTTATTTATTTATCACTATTAAAGTAAATAAATAAATAATTAATAATAATAACAGTAACGGTAATAATAATTGTTCATATGCTCTCCAATAATTTTAAACTCACGAGGATGAAGATACTGCGGATACTCCTCATAGGACCAAGCCCCCAGTGTCGATAAAAAAGCGACAAAAATTCCTGGAACGATGAGATAAAAATAATAATCAATGTGGTGTCGTCACTCATTACAATGATAAGTAAAGTGGGTCTCCATCGAAGGTGACACCAGCATGAAAATTCAAATCGGAAATCCCCAATTGCGTAATGAGTGATATAACACCGCGTGGCTTGAAGATCCGGGCTTTCCATTTTTCTTGGAAGATCCGAATCAACTTTCATCGTTAGGTATTGCTGGAACCAGCTCCGGAATTAATTCGGGGTATAGCCCACTAATTTTGACCTTTTTCGTTAATTATTGGCGGGGGGAGTCTATCATTCGTAAATGAAAAATACGGTTCAGTGAAATGTGAACTGTTTAGGTAACAGAAATGAAATTCCTCGTCTTTCTAGGATAGTTTTTCTAGTTGAAAATTAATTCATATGAAATTTCTCCCGCATGTATTCCTATCACGCGTCTAATTCGACTCAGGGCCCCCGGAACAATGAGCCTAGGCCAATTAGCATTCCCGAAATGAGTCCCCCTCTCAGAAAAAAAAACTCGAGTGTAAGAGCAGCGGAAAAAAATCCGAAAATTAGACTGATGGAGTGACGTGCGTGTCACAGAGGTAGGAAACAGGATTTTTCGATTCCCATTACGAGGCCTATGAGGCTCCATCGACGGTGAAAGTTACCCCGGCCGTGAAAGTGTGCCTTTCTTCCCATACACCACGAACTCTGATTCACCGTCTAGCTGAATGGTCTGTATACATCATGTGGCTGTCCATCTCCCGAAATAAAGGCTAATGCGAGTGAGGAGAGATGTGATGGAGGAGGTCGACGGAAACCTCGGTCTTCGAGACTAATTTCGAGGGGTCATTAAGGATATACAAGTGGATTTTACAGTTTGGTACGGACCACACCGAATTCAAACATTTTCAATCATTAAATTTTTCAATTCAATTGGGTGAGGAAAATTTGGAAAAACCAGGAATATTCGGCGTTATTCGGCGAAATTTTTTAAACACTTGTTGGTTATAAGTAAATAATTGAAATTGTTTAAATACGAAATCGATGTCATAATCGGTTGGAAAATTGTTTGTTTATAAATTAATTATAAAAAATGCTCGCAATTTTCGAAAAGTGAGCTTTCTAATTTTTTTCAGATTTTTAAAATGTTTAAAATGTTTTTTTTATGTTTAAATAATAAAATCATTGTGAAATTTTTGGAAAAGAGTCAAATAGGGTTTAAATGAAAGCTCTGATGTTAAAAAAATTGCCAAAGTGCTTGGATATCCTAAATCATGAGACATTCGAAATGAAAAAATGCAAAACATTCTCGACCCTTCGAACAAAAAATTATTTAATGGGGCTATCGTCTTTAAACGTCCTTGAAGTGGGTTAAAGAGGAGAATGTTGGCATCCGCAATTGTCACTCGGGGATGACAAAGATAAACAACGAGAGTTTGGACAATATTCATGTGCGGATGTGGGTGAAAGTTTTATGCCCATTCAAAAAAAAATACAAAAGTCAATTTGATTTTATTTTCTCTTTCCGTTCCTCCCATTCACATTTTGATTTTTTCTTCTTTTTTCATTTCCGCTTCAAAACTCATAATTTCATTTTACGTTAATGAAAATGCGGGTGAAAGTTTAATGCGGATTTTAAAAAACCAAAATTGTTATTCCACTTTGTTTATACTGTCTCTAATTAATTGATTGCTCATCTTTTCGTTATTCCGCATTTTTTAATATTTTTCCCCGAAAAAAATCGAGTGAAAGTAATTTTCAAAATGATCATCAATGACAATAAAAACCCCAATATTCAGCGAATGTCGAATGAATGAAATTCCCGTGGATATGACCTGAATAGCTCTCTAGTGTCGGGCATAAATACCGGGGCGTGGGCGTTCCACTCAATTAAAGGAAGAGATACGATTCAGAATCAAAATGATTCGTCTTTATGGCGCGTGCGAACGTTAACAAAGGAAGAAATCCGGCGGCACAATGTGAGAGGAGAGAGAAAAAAATATAATATCCAAAGAAATGAGAAGCACTCGATGGCCGGAACGAAAACTCTGGATTTCTTCTTTCACGTCTTGGTGGTTGTATACCCTGTTACTGAACCGAATAACCCAGATATCAACTTCATCTTCAATTTTGCCAATGATTATTTTCCCGAAGCTCTTCTTAATTGGAAACATAACAGCTTCGATTAATTTTCGTTCACCAGTATGAGAACTGATAATGCAATAAAACATTTCGAGAAAGCAAATTAAAAAAAAAAACTAAATATTTTGCAAATTATTTTGATTTGATTAATCAGTTGCAAATTATTTTGCGGCAGAAATCACCTCTTCCAGATGCATTAGAATACTCTCGGAATGTTTTCTTCACTCGTCTTCTCATTTTTTTTCAAATTGTGAATTTCCACGAACATGAGGAAGAAAAGTATTGTGACAATCGTCCCCTGGCAATTCCCACGTGTCGCTCTTGAGCCCCTTGATGACAGAGTACTTACCCAGCACCCATGAAGACATCCTCAGTGTAAACTGCATTATTTATCCACTAGCATTACAATTTCAGGAAGAATATCACCACTCAACGTATTCACACGAGAAAAATCCAACTGAATAACTCAGCAGAAAAAAAAACCACTATTTTCCCCCTCAACAAAACTTCTGTCCCCCCAGGAGTGAAAAATCGTAAAGAAATCTCGAGAAACAGGATTCCCTCCGGCTTTTAAACTCCTTGTTTTGGTGTTGAGCCGGCAAAAATCGAATAGGAAGTGCGTAGAGTTGTTGGTAGTCGCAGGGACAGTCCTGACTACAACACGACTGTCCGTGAAAAGACCTCGACATACTTACCACCCAACGAAGAAGTTTACTCTCTCTCCTTTCCTCTTGGTTCATTTTTTCTTGAGGCGCCATCCCTCACGCCCCGTCCCCACATCCAAGGGAAAGTGGTTTCATTCCCCACCTGTTACTTTTGAATAAAAAAAAGGAAAAAAATCATGATAAACACTTCAGTGTCCGATGATTCGTTACGAGAATGCCACGTTGGGATTCAGCCTCGAATGCAATCCAGTGTCAACATTTCAACGAAATTTCTCCAGTTTAAGGACTGATAACATCAGCTTTTGAGGTTTTTGGAATGGAACAGGGTGTGACTGTTTGGCATGATAACATCATTCATTAACACGTTTCGTTATCGTAAATCCGATCGGCAATACAAATTATTTCTATGAAATTATCTGAGGGAAAATGAATTTTAAAAATAATTTTACAAGAAAACATTCTGCATCTTAAATGTCAATTTATTTCGATAATTAAATTCTAGCAATTAGAGATTAAACGTTACAGATATAAACACTGTTCTCTTACTACGTTCAATATCATATGAATTCACTCAAATTTTCGTATCTTAATCATTAGTGACGTAATCATTATAATCCCAGACTTGGTTTTATGATTAATAAAAATCATTGGAAAATGAACTATTTAAAAATATTGTGATAATGAATCGTTAGCACGAGTCGAAAAATAACGAAAAAATGATAATTTCTAATCGTGCAACTAAACATTGACCTGATTCTCTGATTATGCGTCATCAATTAATTGTCTCTCTTCTCACTACTTAAACCGAGTGACAAAAACCCACAAAAAGTGAATTACTCTTATGTAACTCTCCTATTTTAGCTGTAATTTTCGTTCAAGTGCGCACGATTCATAAATTCTATAAACAAATATACATAAAGTCATCGAGAAAAGAAAAATTAATGAGAAAAGAAAAAAATAACTGCTGTGAAAATAAACACCAGACTGTACAAATACGTACGCTTACTGAATACGTATTAATCCAAAAAAAATCAACTAATTAGTTCCACTTTTTTACGATTAATACTTTCTCAAACTGGGCATGGAATACTTGTACGGGTCAAAGCGTTCGTTAGAGGGAGTTGTGCCTGGTGCTGTGATTCCCATGGACTGAATTGGCCCTCCCTGGTAGCCAATTGGTGGTCCTGGATGTCTCAGAGTATTTCCAGAGCTGCTGGAAACCCATCTGTTGACACCCTCTGATGAACGATTACTCCAACTCGATGGCTCATTCCTCACGTCACTTCGTTGGCTACCACTGCTGGAGACTGCGTTGAAGGACTTTGAGGACGGTGCACCCCCGTGCCATCCACTGGGGGTCCTGCTGCTCTCGCTGTAACGGCTGTCACCTAGAAAATTTAATTTTTTCTTTGAGTAAAAAAAATTGATTAGTCCAGTTTTGCAGTGAAGTTGGTTTGGAATAATTAAAATAATTGATTACTTCACTTCTATTGAATAATTTGGGATTATAAATTTTATTTCTCTAGAAATGAAGTAATCAATTATTATTTTATGAGTTAAAATTCATTTTGCGAATGATAAAATGAGACTAAGTAATGTCGCCGTCGAGGATTTTGAGCGATTCTCTCATTTTATCATTCGTAGAGGGAATTGAAAAATATTGAATGTTATGATCATGTGGAAATTAATTAACTAGAATTATAGGGGCTATGAAGATAACTTACGTCCTTGTGAGCTTGAGCCCGGTGGTTTTGAGCTGTCACTGTAGCGACTAGAGTCTCTAGAGCTTCTGTGATTATCTGCATCGTTACGTCGCACTTCACGCTCGCTGCGTCCATAAGATGTGCTGCTGGGTCTTTCGTATCTGCTAAACATGACAAATGCCAGGAAAAATTGTTAATTCAATTGTCCATGAGTGAAATAACAAATTAGAGGCTCAACGAGATGGAAAATAGAGAATAATTTCCTTCTCATATTGACAAATGACTCTACGATGAATGGGATCCTCCTGCCCAGACATTGGGATCATCAATTTTAGAATAAAAAAATGTTAAATCATGGTTTATTCACCTCTCTTTCACCTGACGTGGATCAATTGTTGACGTTGCAGTTGGTAGAGTCTCACGTCGTACAATGACCTCTCTCCCTCGAGACACATCAGTGAATGTTTCTGGACGACTGCTACGCGATGAAAACTCACTTCCACGTTTTTTCAATGTCAGATCTTGAGTTGATCTGAAAATCATAAAATAGTACACAATTAATATTTCAGCGGAGCATTACGTTTCTCACGAATCTTCTACGATTTTTTAAATTTAAAGTCAACAGTAAATCGCCAAATAATGAAATATTTAATTGCATCTCAAGAACAGGGACGACCATTAACGGTAATTATGATTCACGAGTACGTACATCCCTGCCCAAGAAATTGAAGAATAAAATGTATTATAGTAAAAAAAAATCATTAGCTGGAAAATTCCCCAAAAAATCTGAAAAACGAAAAATCTATTCATTGAAACCCCTGAAAAAAGTACCTAGTGGAGTCATATCTCCCGGAAGGTGACCCATCGATCCTCCTATCCGAGACGCGATCAAGGATTTCAGTCCTCCTATCGGAGACCCTCTCGGGGCTGTGCCTCCTGCTGTGCTCAGTGGTCAATCGTTTCCTCTCAGGTTCAGCATACATTTCCCTGATGTCCCTCCTGTCACTGGAGGACCTCTTGATGGCAGGGGGCGGAGGCACCCTCCTGCTCTCCTCAAGCCTCATCTGCTGCCTCTTGAGCTCGAGCCTCTCCCTCTCGAGCTTCTCTCGCTCCTGCTTCTGCCTCTCCCGCTCGAGCCTGAGCAGCTCCGCCTTCTCCTGCTCGATCTTCTCCCTCTCCCTCCTGAGCTTCTCCCTCTCACGCTCTAACCGAGCTGCCTCCTCCCTCTGCCTGCGTTCGATCTCCCGTTGACGTTCCATGTCCTCCCGACGTCGACGCTCCTCCTCTCGAAGCAGACGCTCACGATCCCGAAGACGCTGCCTCTCCCTCTCCTCCCTGATCTTTGCGAACGTCAAGACGTCGTCCTTTCGTCGCCTCTCACGACTGCGAGACCTCGAGGCACGATGACCATCGGCTGGACGAGCGCGTTTGTCGTCGCGTTTACGCTCACCCTCGGGCTTTTTACTCGTTGATTTAGTCGATCTCGCGTCACCGTCCTTCCCCTCCTCCTTCTTCTCGGTGGCTTCGGGTTTCTTGTCGTCCGAGTGGGACTTGTCGTCGGTTTTCTTGGGAGACTTGTCACCAGACTTGTCTTCAGTCTCTTTTTTCTCGGTTTTCTCCTTCTTATCGGAGGTGGAATCGTGGTGGGAGTCTTTGGGCTTCTCCTTTTCGTCTTTCTTCTCGGGCTTGCCGTTTGTCGACTCACGTTTGCGCATGTGGCCCTGCTGGGAGTCCCCTTTAGCCTAATTCAATAAGAAGAATTTACGTAATTGGAGAAATTATTGAGACGTTTTATGGTCATTTTACCCCATTCCAGGTTTAATTTCAGACGAAATCCTCATTATTGTATCATAATTCAAGAAATAGTCCCATTTGAATGTTCTCTTTTCACTTGACGCCTGAACAAATTAATTGAAGAGGAGAAATTTACCTTCTCAACTGAAATCACACGTCCATGCAGCTCAGTTCGATGCAGATGTTGGATGCACTTGGCTGCATCCTCACTCGTGGACATCGTGACGTAACCGTAACACCTGGCACCTGGAGTTCTCGCATTAGTCACGACTTTGGCACCGATAACTTTTCCATATTTCGAGAATATCTGCTTCAAGTCAGTGGCACGAGTTGTCGAGGATAACCCAGACACCCATAAGTTTCGGCTGCCTGCGTTCGCAGAACTGCTAGCAGTTTTCTTGTCTGTATCGACGAGAAAAATATAAAATTCAACACTGAACCCTCAAATGCAAACAGTAGTTTTCATAAATAATTACATGATTTCTCAGAAACAAGTGATTCTAAGTGAAGATGGAAAAATCACTGAACTTATGACGTTTCATTACTTCAACTACGGAAATAATTTCTATTCTTTAATATCACTCGTCTCTAGAATTTTTAAATTTTTTCTGTTGAATATTTTTTTAATTATTGGGGTTTTAATAATACAAATAAATAACTGAACTCACCCTTATCATCTCTCTTCTGTCCCTTGTTACTAGATTCACTGCTGTAAACAACACAATATTAAAATCAAATCCAAATTCCCTCCTCAAACTAATCTCCGTAAAAAATAATTCAATAGATTTTTGTCTAAGAATACCGCACCGCCCACATCCCCAACAAACCATTAATGGACTCTACGAGGCTCAAAACAACCCCTGGAACTACGTCGAGTCTCCAAAATTGGCTAGCAATCCTTTCTCCCCTGCCCCCATCAACCCCACTGGAGCAGCTTGTCGCGTAAATCCACCGTAGCAAAATCTTCAATCTTCTCTCTTCATGATCTTCAAATCTCGTTCCAAAACCGCACGCTGATCCCTCCATAAATCCTCCTGTTGTGATCCAACTGTTGCATCCACTTGCTGATCCGCCACCAATCCCGAAAGTTTGCTAGCCAAAATTTCCCCAAGCCCTCGACATACTTTCCAGAGTTGAGAATGCACCTCAGACCCACCAAAATGTTCAAACATCCCCACAAAAAAAAATGTCCAAAACAACCCAAAGAAAATTGTAAAAATCGAAAGAATAAAAGTGAAATCTTGCGTGTGAACTGTCGTATTAATCTTGTGGGAAACAGGTTTAAGCGTTGGTTCGTAGAACTGTTACATCCAGGTGATGGCGTAATCCAGGAAGCTCAATCGCTTTTTTTTTATCGAAATACATTTTATACATTTCCCTAAACATACTTTAGCCTCGATGGATAAACGTGACGCACTGTATATTTGTTTTTTTTTAGCAATGTGAGACCAACCTCTTGCCTCCATCGTCCTTGCTCTTGTTCCCGGTTGAGTTGGATCCGCTGTCCTTGCCACCAGTGTCACCTCTGCTACCTTTGGAATCTCCCTTCTTGCTGTTATCTTCAATTCTCTTCTTACCCCCACCATCTGCAGGAACAATCAAGCCAACTAGTGTACAGTGTCGTCAACATCCCCAACTGTTTTGGTTTTTTTTTAATAAATAGTTTTTTTAGGAATTGTTTGGTCAGGTTTGTGGTTCCATGATGAATGCGAATCGGGTTGAGTAGTTGTTGGTAGTATCTTGGTGCCTGAAATAAAAGGTTTCTCGCCCCCACACACACATCGTCCTCTGCTAAATTGTGGATTAGAGCTGAGTGGCTCAACTTGCTGTGTTTACAGACGTTAATAATTATTTTACTTCGTTTGCTGAAAGACAAACTGTGAGATAATGCCTGGAAATATCGGTTTTTTCATTTCGTTTATGCCTCGACATTAAGGAGAAAAATAAAAATGGGAAAGAATTTTTTTTTTTCGATTTAGATCTCTCGATGCAGTTGTGACAATGATGAATTATTATTTTTTTTCTAACTGATCCAACGATGCTCTATCACTTTATCTACACTATTTAACGGAATTTGAATGAATTTTAATTAAGCCGGCATCTTCGAATCGGGAGCTGCAGTGGAGCTTCTCTCGAGATGACGTCACTTGACAGAATTGAAGATCAGGTCTCCCAGTCTGGATTCGCTTACTTGGGATTTTTGGTACAACTTCACGAGTTTTTTTTTTTAATCGGATTATTGGAGATACTTTACGGTAAAATGGTTGATTTGTTTGAATGGTAAGTTCCGGGGCATCCGCTGATGAGTCTTCTCAACTCGTATGCGGTTTAGGCTGGAGATTTAGGCTCGATTCTCCTCGGTCTTGAGTCCAAACGCTCTCGTTTTTCGAGATTACTTACGTGGGTGGAGCTCCAGCGATGATTATTTCGTTTCTGTTATTTTCTGGAGGGGATTCTCTCGGTTTTTTTGGTCTTGGGGGGTTTATTTCAAGGGTTTTTATTCTAAAAAGGGAGTGGAAATGAGGGCAGGACTTACCTTTCTGCTTGACGTGCGTCTCGGTCTGCAAGTGAAGGATTAATTCATTAGAATTTCTTTATTGAGACAAATAAAAAAATTAATCTTGAGAAATTAATAAAAATGAATTGAGGGAATTTCTTCAATTCAATTATTCGCCAGTTTTTCGCGAATTATTGTGTAAAAAAGAAGAAAAAATAAAAAATAAAAATTTCCCAAGGGAAATTAATTTAATGGAATTGAAAAATTGACGTACCTCCTCGGCTAGGAGGTTCTCCTCGTCCTCCCCGATGGTCAAATTGATGGAATCCTCATTGTCGATGCCATTGGCTTCAATAGTAGCTGATGTGGTGTCAGGTACAATAGCAGGAGGAGGAGGAGCGATTGGAGTAGCCTCAGGGCTTGTTTTTTTCTCGGGCTCCTTGACACTCTCAACCTTCTCAGACTCCTTGACACTCTCCTTCTTGTCCTCTGACTGTACCTCCATGGGCTCTTCCTGCACCTCCACTTCCTCCACTTCCTTTTCCTCTTCCTCCTCTTTTTGTTCTTCCTTAAGCTCTTCTTTCTGCTCTTCTTTCACCTCCTCCTTCTCCTCTTCCTCAACTGATGGTTCATCTTCAACTGTCTCTGGGGTTTCCTGAAAGTTAATTAATGAATAAATTAATAACTTAAATCCTGTAATTTATGATTAAAACGAAGGATGAGAATATTTGAGGTAAAATGGAGCTTCTTAAATCATCAATATCTCCTCATTGGACGATCCGATTCGAACGAGTCTCAAAGCTCATTTTAAGCTCTGAAAAAATATCTTCAACATGAAAATAAATCGTCCAATTTCACTCTGGCAGTCTCGAGTTATTCAAGATTAGGAAAAGTCCATTAACCCCTCTCCCCGAAAAAAACATTTAACTTACGTTTTTGGGTGATGGTTTGGCCTCCACTTCAGCCACCAGAGACTTTGGCTCCTCACTACGCTTTATCTCCTCAATATCTTTGCTGTTATCAACGCTCTCCTCTTTATGATTACTCTCCTGCGTCTCTTGGGGCTCTTCCGGAGGGTTCGTTCCAGTAACTGAAGGCAAAATAAATATATGCAATCGATGAACAACAGGGGACTATACCAATCTAAGTGAGTTTGTTCCATTATCTGATTCAGATGTAAATCCACAAAGAAAATAATAATACTGTTATTCAGACATCGGCATAATCATAAATATTAATTAAAGTTAAATTTTGAATAACTCAATTTCTACCATTACTCACCAATTTTTTAATTATTAAATTAATCATCAATTAAATATTAAAACTCCACATTATTTTAAAATATTTTCATGACATTTAGAGACATTTATTTATTTGTCAACTGAAAATTGAAATTACTAATTGTCATATTATTTTTCAAATTTCATTGAAGATGAGTAAATTTTAATTATTGTAAAATGCAACTTCTCATAATATTACTAAACTAATGATTGATGCCGATCCATGGGAGCAGAAATAATATTTCCCCATTATCTCAAGCTCCCCATTCACCCGAAGAAGCCAAGAGCATAAATAAGCTACGTACCACTGTTTTTCCGAGGGCTTATCTTGTTTGTTCCAACACAGGGAACAATCAGGTACTCCTCCGGGTCCTCTCCCTCCTCAGAAATCGCCTGAAACCGTTGAAAGACTCGTGAGACTCGTCACCCCAAGAATAACACAGCTAAATCGTTCATTACAACGTTGAACTCGAAATTAGATGGAAAATCAGCGTTTGTGTCAGCATGCGAGTAATCAATAGGGTTAAAATGGCGCCGGTCGACCACGCGACGCCCGGGCAGCCACAAGGCCATTGGCATCCATGAATAGGTCCCAAAGGACTCCAAAAATTCCCAAAAATTCGATAATCAAGGAATTATGATTTTTACCTTCGACAGACGCTCCAGAAGTGCAGCTTTATTTCCGGTTTTGTCGAGTCCCCGTCTCTCCAGCTCCGTTTTCAGATCTATGACCCTTAGTTCGGTCAATTTTTTACCCTCGGCATCGGCCATTATCATCAAACACTGCTCACTTGTCTCGTGAGGTCGATTGCACCGAGTTTTAACTGTTAACACTGTTTTCGCGGCTGAATGCGTGCGGCGCAGGTTAGTGGATTAATTCTTCTCGATTTTGCGGGGGGATTTGGTGCATCGGAGGACGATTTTATCCGCGTAATGTCGGTTTTTTTGGAGAGCTATCGCCGTGCGAGAGGAAAGTGAACGCCGTGGACTTGCATGGAACGCGCAGTGCACCTCTGCGCACTCATCCCCACTCTCGGGGTCTCTATTGGTTGGCGCTGCATGCAGATTTTTCTCGGGAGCTAAATTCAAAATTACGGAATTTACTGGGGAAAGGAAATGGAAACTCGAATTTCACTTGAGGATATTCAAGTATTTTTCACAGTTCGGCATAGCCCACAGTGTAGATTCAACCATTTTCAATCATCAAATTTGTTGATTTCATTGCGTGAACAAAATTTGAAAAAATCGTGAATATTTAGCGTCAAAATTACATTTTACACAGAATTATGATTTTTTTAAATATGCGTTGTGCATATAAATAATTGAAATTGTTAAAATTTATTACGATTTCGAAGAAATGATTTTTATGCTGGAAAATGAATTTTCATAATGACGAATCGTGAATTTGAAAATGATCCGCTTGTGGGCGCAATACGTTTTTATCAATTAATTTAAAAAAAAGTCGTTTAGATTAGTCTAAGAACAACTTTATTTAAAAAAATGCTTTTTCCCAAACCCATTACAATCGTAACATTCAATCTCAAAGGAAAAAATTCCTCATTCACATTTCCTTTTTCTAATTTCTAAATCTATTTTCACTCTCATTAACAATATATATATCCCCAGCAAATTCTCATGCTGCATTCAACGATAACAGCCCCATTTTCACACATTGTTCAACTAACTCTCTTATCTCGAATTGGAATTAATCGTCTTGTCCTACCCCTACTGGATTAATTCCAGTCATTTGAACATATCGTTATCTCCGCGACCTATTTGCAGTGGATCATGACCTTTATTGCTCCACTGGTCGGCGACTTGGCTGCGTCGAACGCCTCGACGGTTTTTTCCATGTGAAAGTTGTGCGTTATGAGGGGTTTCACGTTGATTTTGCCGGAAGCCACGAGGTCCAGGGCGTCAGCATAGTCATTAGCGTATCTGAACACTCCGCGAATGTCCACTTCGCGAGTTAGAGCATTTATCAGTGGAATTTTTACCTCGGGAGCGCCCATTCCCACCAAAACTACAACTCCACCCGATTTGGTAGCCTGCAATGATCAATTTAGAATTGTAAATAATAGTGGAACAATTTCAATCGATAGTTTCAGTGATAATTATAATTAAATCGTCCTTCAAGTGATTAAAATCAAGGTTATTTAATTTTCAGATGATGAAGAATAGAAAAAAAGGTCGAATAGAGTAAACACTGTTTTAATTTTTTTAAATATGTTATTTAAAAAATAAGTTATTGAGTCAGCACCTGAATTTCCAGAAAATCTCCATCAAAAAACATTGAGGAATAAATTTTTTTATTAATAATTTGCGCTTGATTTGTAATTTTTTTATTTGAGAATTATTTCAGGACTGATTTTCTTCCTTTAGCAGCTGAAAATATTTCCAGAAAAAAAAATCGCGTCGCGTTGAATTTTTCAATAATTTTCTGGACAAATGATTTTGATTTTTTATTTACTCACAAAAATGGCGGTTCTGATAGTCGATTCAGCCCCGGAGGCGTCGATAGTCTTGTCAGGCTCCCCTCCGAGGAGTTTATGAACCTCCGCGACGACCTGGGTCTCCGAGAGACCCTTGACCAGAAGCGTTTCATCAGCGCCCAATTCTTTCGCCGTCTGCAATCGTCCTGGGACGATGTCTATTGGGAATTCCCAAGAATAAAAATAATAAAAAAATGGAGAAACAGTAGAAATTAAATTGCAGGAATTAAATTAATCAATTAGAACAAAATAAAATTGCAGTGTTGATCATTTTATGTTATTACTTTCACTCCCTTCAATCGCATTCAATTTCTGTGGGGAAACTCGCGCAAATTGAGGATTTAAAATCCCCTTCCCTCACTTAATTTTTTTCAGCAATTATTTCTGAGAAATTCGACAAAACGTACCAGTGATGAGGGTCTTACTGGCCCCCATTGCCTTAGCGACTAATAAGGAAACGAGACCAATGGGTCCAGCTCCCAGAATCAACACCTTCGATCCAATTGCGACCCCCGCGCGTTTGCACGCGTGAACCCCCACCGACAGGGGCTCCAGGAGCGCGCCCTCCTCGAGGCTCACGTTATCGGGCAATCTGAAAAACGTGTAATGCACTTTTTGAATCCGCTGAGACCGACGATAAAGTCTCATCAACGTGACCTCCACATCATTACTGAGCTCTGATAATCGTAATAACGTCGGTAAATAATGATAAACTACGGGAAGAGAGGATTCACACAACAAATACGTATCTAAAGCATTCTTAATTCATCATAAAGCGAGCAATACCATTTTTTTTTTTCATTTTGAAATCTTCCATCAGTTCGTTCAAAGTTGAAATTGATTGTTAAACTGTTTAATTCATTAAATTCTGGATTTTTTAAATTGTGAAGTAATAAAGAAAAAGCATTTTTAAATCGTTAATGGGATGTTAGGAAATTGAATTTAAGAAGCGCAATAGCTCCCGAATAATTACTTGAAGCAGAAGTCAGCGGCGTGTCGGTAAAATTTCCGAAGACTTCCGTGAACCGGTGGCGTCGCGCAAAAGACCATTTCCGGGCAGAGATTGTACTTCCCCTCTTTGCAGTAGCTGCACATTCTGCAAGGCACGCCGGGTTCAACGGCCACCCGGTCGCCAATCTGCAACCCCAAGTGCATCACAATTTCCACCCGATGAGTCACATCAGTTGTTTAAAATTACCTTCAGGTTCTTGACATTCTTTCCGAGTTTAGCGACAGTCCCCGCAGACTCGTGGCCTATTATCATCGGTGCTTTTACAACGAAGTCACCGATTCGGCCGTTCACCAGGTAGTGGACGTCGGATCCGCAGATTCCGACGCACCCCATCTCCAATAGAACGTCTATTCGAAAATCAATTTTATCCTGATTTTATATTCTTTACTCTTTTATATTTTTGCTATAAAAAATATTTATTTATCTTTTATTCTTTTATATTTTTCTTACAAAAAATACTCTTCCTCTATTTCCGTAAAATATCTTTTATCTCTCGCGGAGAAAGTGAAAGCAGATATCGATTTCACCGGCGAAAAAAAAATTAGATTCCAAAAATCTCACTCTCTCCTTTGAAATTATGTCATCCCATTTCATTTTTCAATTTATCATCGACTTGAGAAACCTCGGAATCAAATTGTTTTCCGAGGAATTATTTTATCTTCATTTTGTTAATTTCTATGACGTAAACAGACGATGCAACTCACCATTATCCCCGGGCTCCTCGATAGCAGTGTTCTCCTGCGATGAGAAAATGTAAAAATAGAAGCATAGCAATAGAATCGGAATTGATGAAAATGAGTGAATAATCTAAATCGTTGCGGGAACTAGCTGCCCTTGAAAATAAGTCGTTTCAGTGTCACTTGTAAGTATTCATTGAATGAACGTCGCCTGATGCCGATGCGACACGTGCGCAGAATTAATGAAGACAAAAAGAAAAATGAAACAATAAAAATTTTAATGATTCTCGTAATTTTCCTCGCAGTCCCCTTAAAAAAATTGATTCCTCCAATTTTCCCCTAATTCAACTTCCAATTGATATTCCTGATGCCGTAATTAACGAACGGATGAGTAATTGATGTAAAAAAATGCACTGACCATTCGAATATCGTTGATTCCATAGAGAACGGCCGTTAGATTATTTCCTGCCATAATCACAATATTTCTCTGCGCGAATGCCAACAGAAAGTCCGAAACACTTGTGATTCTTCGATGTACGGTGAGAGAATGAACAGAGTGGGGCTCGTTTTCCACACCAAACAGACCGCGCAAACACTATCCTTATCGTCGTTGAGTAACACTTGGAATTAAAAATGAGTGATTACAAATCATCAGTTCCACAAGTCTTGCAGTTTTTTTTTAATTGATAACAAAAATCTCTGCGAATAATACTCAACATGTTGTTCATTTAACAATTAATAAACTACAATGGAATTGATTTGATTTTGACTTTTTAAAAAATAATGAGAAAATCTATTCAATTCAACTAAACGATTTCTCTGGTCGTACATAAATTCCAAATTGACAGCGTATTTAAATATTTCAAAAGAAAGAATTTGCCACTGTCATAAAGTCTAAATGAAAAAAATTTATTTCAGAAAAGAATAAAATACAATTTAATGATTAATCGCCCCCCCAGAATCCACAGGTGGACTGTTGAATATTGTCCCTGTTCTCCCGACGAATTCGAGTGGTCGCACTGGCCTCCCCCTTAGCCAGAATCTTCCTAGATTGGGCCTTTTTATTTCTCTTCTGCAGAGCGAGTCTCGCACGCTCCTTTATCACCTCCGGAGGTATTGTAGCCGTGGTAGAGGTGCTCCTGACACTCCTCACATCGTCAATGTCAGAACTATTGACTGCCATCGAGAGATTTATCAATTCTGGGACGACATCCTCCTCTTCGACGTCTCTCTCGATCTCAATTCCATTTTCTTCTTCTGTTATTTTATTCTGTATTTCAATCTCTATGTTATTTCGTGGAGTTTCTGGTGAGAAAGTCTGATGTTGTGAGTGGACATCCTGGTGCTCGTCGAAATTCTCCGGGAGAATCTCTATTTTCTGGTCTTGAAGGGCCTCAGAGTCACTCAGTGCATCCTCGAAGGCTTCGTCCTCCTCCTCGATTCCCATTTCTATCAGCAAATCTTTCTCCATTCGCCTTGTCAGACCACTCGCCTTTATTTCAACATCCACGCAGTCCTCACGACTGAAATAATAATTCAATTCATTCTCATTTATTATTTAATGAGCTAATCCATCAATTCATTCGTCAATGCTCAATTTTTTTGTTGACAATTTGAATGGAAAATCAGTTTAGTTTGAATAGATGAAGAAAATACGTTTATCATTGAAAAAATTTGGAATTGAGAAAACGAATTGTTTTAAAGTGATACTTACGCGAGGTCCTTGAACGATGGGTACAGCTCACTCTCGTACCCAAACCGACGTCTGAAGAAGTCCCTGATGCACTTGACATCCCTCTCGAAGTAATATTCGGCATTAAGGTGCTCAGTGGAAATCATCTGGGGGAAATCTATGACTATCGGTTTTCCTTCGTTCGTGATCATTATGTTGAACTCGTTGAAATCACCATGGATGACTCCATGATTTCCAAATGTCACGATTAGATTCATTAGTTGATCGTAGAGGTCTTCTACATTATCAACTTCATGAACTCCACATCTGGAATAAAATGCAAATGGAAAAACAGTTAAATTTACGTCTTCTTGATTTTTTTTTTCATTTGTTCATCAAGTTTTTATCTACTACTCAAAGTATAAGGAGAAAAACGAATAGAGAATGAAGAGAATATTAAATTTTCTCTTTAAAAATTAAAAAAATGGAAATTAAAAATAGGAATTGAGTTAAATAATGAATTAAAGGATGAAGTAAATTACGTACAGAGGTCCTCCCTCAATTAGTTCCATCACAACGCAGTGTCGATTGAAATCAATGGCCTTGGCCACGGGAAACCCCCTGTCCTCGAGGGCCTTCATGTAAGCAAACTCCCTCGTCGCTGATATCCTCGACAGATACAGCCAGGACATTGACTTCCTGTGTTTGTGGTAGTCCCTCTTCCCCTTGATATTCCTGAAGCACGTCCTCCCCAGTCTGTGCAGTTTCAGACAGACTGGCTTGCCCTCTTCGTTCGCCACAACGTAAATGTTGGATTCCTTTCCAACGCCTATTTGATTTCCAAATGATGAGACTACCCCACGTGCCACCAGGACCTTCAGGGCGAGGTAGTCGTAGCCAGCGTTTGTCAAACGATATCCATCATCTGTAGAATTTAAAATTAATTAATTAATTAATTCATTCATTCATTCTTTCATTAATTGATTAATTCATTCAATCACTTATTAATTAATCTAAAATTAACTGAAATGGTCTAGAATTGTCAGGTTAAACAAGAGACAAAAATTCTTCAAGAAGACGTGCAATTTAATTAATTGAATCGATCAATCAACGACTGTAACTTACAGTGCTTTCCTCGCTCATAACTGACTAATCTGTGTTTGCTCATCTCCTTCAGGAGCTTGTGCACTCCCCCATGACGTAAATTAGCTATTTGTGCTACTAGAGAACCTGGCACCAGCTCGTGATTCTTCATTCCCATTTCGATCTAGAAAACAGAAAATGAATGAGTGAGCATGGAAATGAGAAATGCATCATTAAAAATTGCCAATTGGAGACGACTGAATAAAATGTAGGAATAAATTTGTGAAACTCACAGCTGTCAGCACTCGAAAATCCTCTTTAGTTAAGTAACGCAACATCGTAACGTTGAGTTTCCCCATTCTCTCGTTTTATCCTTCAGTATTTTATGATCAAATGGAACACTGCACTCGATAATTACGAGCTATCTTGATTTTTCCAGTAATTTTGAAGCCTAACACTTGGGATTTCTCTGGTTTTTCTCGTTTTAAGCTCACGTGTGACTGGTAAACATAGAAATAGTGGACCTCACGTGGACTTAACACTAGAAATTGTAGGTTATGTCAGATGAGGTAACTTGAGGGCCTTGAGGGTAGTAGAACGGTAAAAAGCTGTTTTTTGCGATTTTTACAAAAAAAAAAAATTTTGAACATGAAGTATATGAAAAAGTCTTAAAATAGGTATTGAAATGTCAAAAAAGGTGTTTGTAACAGTTGGAACCACAAAATTCGATAAATTAATCGAAACAATAACGAAAGATGAAGTTCTGAAGGTAAAAAAATGCACAAAACCCCTCGAACCCATCGATCAATAAAAATTGATCAATTTCATCCCGTTTATTCCTTCAGGAACTGAGCAGGCGAGGCTACGACCACTTGATCCTCCAGATAGGAGCTTCGACAATAGACCCAAACTGCACTCCTCGTTGTGGAATGAAGAAAGTAGAATTCTTCAGGCTGAAGCCTTCTATCCAGGAGTACATGAGGAGTGCAGATCTCGTGATAAGTCACGCAGGTGCTGGCAGTTGTCTGGAGGCTCTGGAGGCTGGGAGACATCTGATTGTCGTCACTAATGAACTTTTGATGGACAATCATCAGCTGGAACTCGCTGAGCAGTTGGGGAAGGACAATCACTTGTATCATTGCACCTGTGAGGATCTCCTGGAGACCCTGAGGGTCATGGATCTTGGAAGATTGGTGCCTCTAGTTGGGGATAACAGTGAGAAGATTGCTAGGACCATCGATCGATTGATGGGAGTTTAGGAGAAATTATTTCTCCTGATTTTTTTGTAGAATAATTAATATATTGTGGGGCTGTTGGAATAAAAAAAATCGTTTAGCAGAGAATATTTGAGAATAATTACGAAGAGTTCGTGAATTCAATGAATGAATGAATTAATTAATTTTACAATTGAATAAAAACGCCAAATAATGTTTCAAATTATCGATTTATTCTCCTTATCTTCATTCAGCATGACTTACAATAAGCGCATTGTAATAATTAAATAACAGTACATATAAGTATGATCTGTTGACGTTGAGTGATTAAATCTCTGGCAATGTCGAGTGTGAAAGCATACGTCGCTGCGGGAGCTCTTCATTCGCATTTAATATCCCATGATGATTTCCAGTTACTTTCATTAATTATATTATACCACGTAACAGTGAACCTCTGTACAATTTCAACTGTCGTTGATTGCTGAATTTTCTTGTTCAATATTTTTTCTTTAATCGTTGCATTTTGTGTTTTTCAACAGAGAAGACTTAGTTATTAATCAGAGGATACACGACACAAATAACTACATCATTTTACAGAGAGTCTTGGAGTTTTATTTTTTTTATTCATTTGTTAATTGGATTTTCAGTTAGTCATTACTTTGATACGAGTCCAAGACGAGTCATTTCTTTTAGGAGCTCTCGGCCCATTTGTGCTGGACTCCTTGTCACAATTACACCGGCCTGAAATGTAACGAATTAAATTTCAATGGAAAACAATTTAAAGAAAAATTAATCTTCAGAGAATTTAGGTAATTTAGACTAGTTTAAATTTTGCCCTTTGAAAATTTAACTCTTAAAATCATTAGTTTACCTTTTCGAGCGCATTGATTTTATCCTGAGCTCCTCCTTTCCCCCCGGAGATGATGGCACCAGCATGGCCCATCCTGCGACCAGGTGGGGCAGTGATTCCAGCGATGAACGAAACAACTGGTTTAGCTTTTGCTCCCTGAATCAAAGGATAACAACTCGTTACAACCGAATTCCAACGAGTTTCGAATTTATTTAATACGAGGGATTGCTCTTGGTTGGATTTATCCACTGATTATGGAGGGGATGAACGTGGGATTGAGGATACCAATGAGATAATTGTGCTCAACCAACAGTGTTATGTTCAACGAGGTACTCAGCAGCAGACTCCTCAGCACTGCCACCGATCTCTCCGATCATGATGATACCGTCGGTGCCAGGATCCCTCAGAAACACTTCCAGGCAGTCGATGAAGTCTGTACCATTGAAGGGATCCCCACCAATGCCAACACACAGGGACTGGCCCAGTCCAGTCTATGAAAGAATGAGAAAAACATAAGTGAGAGATGAATTGTTCTGAAAATTATTTAATGGATGATTTAATGGAGTTATTCAATAGTAAAAAACATGAGAAAATTTTTTTTATAAATATTTCTTTCAAAGTTTTACAGGAAAAAAATCTCAGTGAATTTTCCCTCGAAATCCTTCATTCCAGATCAATTGGAGATTATCAAAGAATTTAATACTTCTGTGTGAATAAAATCATTTACCAGAGTTGTTTGATTCACAGCCTCGTACGTTAACGTCCCAGACCTTGAAACGATACCAATTTTCCCCTTCTGGTGGATGTGTCCTGGCATGATACCAATTTTACACTGAAACGAATAAAAAAATGAGGTTCAGTAAACGTACTATAATTATTGAAATTATTTGACGTTCAATATTAGTGATTTAATGAATTAATATCTATGAATTATCGATGAATAAATAAAAATGAATTCTCTTCGTGCAAAATTGTAGAACAAAAATCAATGAAATGAAGTGTTTATTTTTTCTGCTGTACCTGTTCTGGCGCAATGATGCCCGGACAATTGGGCCCTATAAGCCTCGACTTATTCTGCTCCAGTAACCGTCTCTTGACCTTGACCATGTCATGCTGAGGAATTCCCTCGGTTATGCAGACAATCAGAGGCATTTCTGCATCGAGTGCCTCCATTATGGCAGCCGCTGCAGCTGGTGGTGGTACGTAAATGACAGAGGCAGTGGCACCTGTTGCCTCCTTCGCCTAGAGCGCAAAAAAAATCATTACTCCTCCCTCGACAATCAGAAGTGAAAATAAAGGGTGAGAATCACCTCCTTCACGGTTTTAAAAACAGGTTTCCCGAGATGTTCAGTTCCAGCTTTTTTCGGACTGACACCCCCCACAACTTTCGTGCCATAGTCAATAGCCTGTTGACAGTGAAAAGTTCCCTGTTTACCAGTGAACCCTTGACAGATGACTTTAGTATTAGAGTCAATCTTCAAGTTTTTCCTTGTCTCCGTATAATTGAATCTAACTTGTGCACTGATGAGGCTGTTTGGTCTCCTAACTGAAAGAGAAAAAGTTTTCATTCATTAAAATTGTAGAATAAAATTGATTTTCTCCAGAATTTTAACAAAAGGAAAAATTAATTCGATATAAATGATTGTAAATTCAGATTCTCTGCGGCAGTTCGAGACCAGAATGAACTATAAAATTTGATAAACAATCCAATACTTAAGAAAGTATGTCACAAAAACTCATTGGGACATGAATGTATTTTTAAATAACAATGTTGGTCACAGCTCCACATCTCATTGAATCGACTTTAGAGACTATTTTGTCAGTGTTTCAAGGGCACCGATGTCCATGGTACACTGTCGTCAGGTATCGAGGTCATGGGCACCGCAAATAGCCATTCAAACTGAGAATCAAAACGCCTGTCACCTGTCGCCCAACAATAGCTATTAATTGGAGTTAATCATTGCCTCGACTTTGCTAACAATAAGACGAGTCTCAAGATGCAGACGATTGTCTGGATGAGACCTGAGTTAATTGATTAATCCAAGGGTAAATAGTCGATGTCTCTGTCCTTTCTTACATAATGAAATGTTTGGGACCGGTCAGGCTCCCATTAACGATAAATTCCCAGCGTTGTTCTGCAGTTCTATATATAGACAGCAAGAATGAAGGGGAAATGAGATGATATGTACTCGACTAATGCAAATACTCAATTGAACGTAAACTCGTGGAGGGTTCAAAGTATTAAAAACACGATTTCATTCACAGATTCTGGGTGTTGAGAATGAGGGAAGAGGGGTTTTATCACTCACCTGAGAGTTTTGCGAGGGCTCTGGCAGCTACAGCCATTTTTTATGTGTTCAGGGTGACTATGAGTGGTTTCAATTTGGGGGGATATTAATTTAGTATTGAATATTTCAACGACTACGACGATTCACCATCAGTACGTCGGCCTATCTACTTCGGGCCAAGGAGGACAAGACCAGGAGAAATGTACGATCGCGGGTGATGGGAGGGATACGAGCTGATGTACTCGATCGATAAAAACGTTTATTTCATTTTCGATCGAGTGAGGAATTTTTTATTCGAATTATTTTTTTTATTAATTCTGTTGGAGAATTTTCGTACCACTTGAGGGATTGTAATTATTATTTCATGTGGAGAATATAGTTTTTAAAAATATGGAAGTCAAAATCAATCGTTTTTTATAAAAATTCTGCGTTAATGACGTCACAAACCCGGAGACGTGAGTCCTCATTGGTCCATTCCGGAGAGTCGTGCAGTCGTTGGTGCAGGCGTGGCCCCAATCAGGCTAGATTGGCATAAACGTTCCCTGTGATTGGTTCATCCTTTGTATCCGTCGTTATCCATTCCGAAACGCTTGAAAGGTCCTTTTTAACGATCAGTTATCAATTAATTAGCGGTTTGTCAAGTATTTTTCATGAAAAGACGTATTTTTTTCCTGAATTTGACAAAAAAAAATCATTTCCGAATGCGGAAAAGATCACTAGTGCCTCTGCTGCCGTTTCCCCCAACGAAAAACCGACGCCACTACTCACTGAATCACGTACCCCATGCCAAAAGCCCAATACTCATTCTTCATTCACCGAAATCGTGAGTTTTTCCGTCCCCTCTAGAGAATTAATTACTCCCCTCGGTAATTTCCACCCACCGTCAGCAATAAAACTGTTAACAACACTCTTGAAGGTTCACGAGACCGACTTACAGAGAATTCCGGGGGAAATAGTGCCACGAGGACGTGAGGAAGCGCAGGATCAAGACGTCTGAGACTAGCCGGAGGATCGACTGGTGGTTGTGGCATTGGCGACACTCTGTTGCGATTATTCGCCAATTCACAGGTCCTTCCTGGGAGGAATAACACGCCGGGTGCCCAGGAGGGCTCAGCGAGCCTCGAGTGCCAGTAAAGTGGGGTTTCAACTGCTGAGGGACGCTGTCCTGGATCCAAGGTGAGCATTATGCAGGTTTTTGGACATTTCCAATGGTATTATGGGGTTCCATCAACAGTTCTAGGCTGCCTCGAACTTTTGTCATCCTGATTATGTTTACGAATGGGTTTTCTCGGTATTGATTGCAAATTTATGATGGCTTTCGCTCATTTTTTGCCCTCGCAGGCGAAAATCTTGCTTGCTCGCTTGAGAATCCTATCTTTGGTTGAGGTGACCTGATTGATTTGACAATGAAGATGACGAGATCTTGGAGCCAGATTTTTAGTTCTTTAATTTATGATTAATCGAAAATGGTAGAGTGGAATTTCTAGATTTTTTATTTCATTGTCAAGGGGTCTTTTAAGCTGTAAAATGAGAGCTCATTCATCTAAATTACATCATTGGGTTGAGAGATATCGACTGTTGAAGACAATTTGTTTTAAAATAAAACTCATTTAAATTTGTGAAAATCAGTGAGCAAATGAAAAATATCACGTTGGGTCACCTCACCAGGCCCCCTTGCAATCAATACCCTCTCGTCTCAGATAAACTGATAACAATGCTTCTATTTTTCATCTTCAAGCTGCTCCTCCAACCCTCCAGTGATCCCTCCTTAACCTCCACCCCAGTCTCCCAAGATTATCTTACTTTGCACGTCCAACAAACAATTCTTTCAGGTTGAACAAACGAAAAAAAATATTGCTCTAGTGCAGTACCACCTAAACAAAAAGTTTACTTAAAATAATCCGAGTAATCGAAGTTATACATTTGCTTGTGTTGTGTTCCTCAAACCAAAAAGTTTTATTCGCAATATCAGCCCAAGTTTACCCGAAAATTCCCCCCATGAACTCCACTGTCGAGGAAGTTTACAAAAAAGTTATCGCCGGAGAAGTTATAAATCCAAATAATGGGAATGCAAAGTCCGCATTCAGTACGTTATGTGAAGAAAACATAAGTTTCAAGTTCAAGTATGAGAATATTCCCCAAGAATTCCCAATCATTCGAATTCCTTCACGATCTAAAAAGAGAAAAGAAAAAGAAAAGAGAGAAAAATCGAGTTTACGTTTGTGTTCGTTTCGAGTACGTAAAAATCCAAAAAGTGAATGGATTTATCGCGTCGGTACCTCAAGAGAGCGAGTACTGCACGAGCACTCTTAACAGAGCCCCCAGGTAAGCCTAAACACCGTCGCAATCTCCGACATAGCGATCTTCGTAGGTATACGATCGCCTAAACTCACAAAAAAAAAAGAAAAAAAAATCAGACTCAAGAATAAAATCGACAAGTCTCCGAGGCTCCCTGCGCGTTTCATGAGCAGAATTTTGTGTTCGCAGGTTGAAAAAAACCTAGTGCAAAAATCATAAAAAATGTCAGACTCGGGTTCTGATAGTTCATCGGAGTACGAGACTCACCGAGGAGGCGTTGCGACGCCGGAAGGCTCTCCGGGGTACAGAAAATCCCGAAAGTCGTCAGTGAGTTCCGTGGGTTCATCGCCCCGAGGTCCGCGATCGCCGCCAGCGTCGCCCCCAGGATCTCCAAAATCGGGTAGTGGCTCCCCACGATCGCCAGGGGCGCCCCAGTCCCCAGGATCGCCCCGCTCTGCGCGCTCCCAAGGCTCCCCCAGGTCCCCAGGATCGCCCCGATCGCCCCGGTCCCGCCACAGCTCCCCAAAGTCGGTCTCAGGCTCCCCAAAATCCCGAAGATCCTCCAACTACCTGGACTCTCGTTCAGAGCGTTCGTCCCCTCCAGGTTCTGCCCCAGGCTCGCCCCCTGGGGAGTCCTCCAAGTCCGAGTCCAAGTCCCCCAGAGGGCCGAGGTCCCCGTCGTCTCCAAAGTCCCCCGCCTCAGCCAGGAGCTCCCCGAAGTCTCTCCTGTCAGGCCGTTCCTCCCCAAAGTCCTTCAAATCCGGTCGGGGATCGGCCCCGGACGAGGGCGAACTCGACGAGTCCCCGGCGAAGCCGAAATCCCCTCGGGAGAAGTCCAACTCCTTCAACGAACTCGATGGGGAACAGATATCCGACGGCGACATTGAGGACGAGCCCGAGCCCCTGAAGGCGAAGCCAGCGCCGATGACCCACGGGGAGGACCTCTCCGACGTCTCGGACCTCGACAGCATGGACGGGGTGGACGAGCCCGAGGACAACCCCCAGGACAACGAGGAGCCGAAGAGTCCCGATGAGAAGGGGAAGGCGGGGAAGGACGAGAAAGTTGCGTCTGTGAGCATCGCCGAGGAGACTGAGCAGCTGGACTTCGAGGCTGACGGCCAGTGGAAGGACGAGAGGGAGGAGGGGGAGGCCGAGGCCCCGAAGGAGTCCAAGGAGAAAGAGAAGGAGAAGGAGAGAGAGAGGGACAGGGACCTGAAGGAGAAGGAGAAGGAGAACGACAAGAGGGAGTCCGGGGAGATTGTGGACGACGAGCCTGTGGAGGACGGCGAGAAGGTGGAATCAGAGCTCGAGGAGGGGGAGCTCAGCGACGGAGACGATGCCAGACCCGAGGAGACCGAGCCCAGACCCGTCTGCAGGTTCTACAACAGGGGACAGTGCACCTGGGGCGTCAGCTGCAGGTTCCTCCACCCCGGCGTCACTGACAAGGGAAACTACACGATGTTCGATATGGTCAGGCCCATGGCGTACCCCCCACACGCTTCCAGTGCTACTCATGAGTTCAGACCGCTCATGGAGAGACCCAGCTTGATAAGACCGCTGACGGGGTATCCAGCTCCCCATCATCCGCCCAAGGGGGAGGATCTCCCAGCTGAGAGCGCCTGGGAGAGGGGCCTCAGGCATGCCAAGGAGATGATGAGGAAGGCCAACAAGAGGAAAGAGTCCGATATGGACTTCGAGGAGAAGAAGATGAATTTGAGCCTGGGCCAGGACGAGATGGATCGCGAGGCTGGGTATTACGTGAAACCCGCCAGTCCGGAACCACCGGCTGAGAGGTGGCCGCCCAGGGAGGGACCCCGGAGGGTTCCACCCCACAGAATCACTCCAGAGAGGTATGGCTCACGAAATTGATTAATTAAGGATTTTTGAAGATAATAGAACAGGGAAAAAAAAATTTACTTTCGTTTTTTTCATTTTATTATTTTTTTTTATGGCGAAAAAGTGGGAAGTTGAAGCAAAAAATTGAGTTAATCCCATAAAGATTCATCAATTGATGAATCAGAAATTTTTAAAGATGATAGAACAGGTGAAAAAAAAATTTTCATTTTGTTATTATTTGTTGTTGTTTTTTAATGAAAAAAATTGTGCAGTCAGTATCAGTTTATCTATTTTCTTGAAGATATGACGAAGCCGACGGTTACTACCCACCCCCCAACCACCCGGGCCCGCCCTCAGAGTACTACAGAAGAGTTCAGTACAAGTCTGAGCCCCGTCCAGGCCCAGAGTACAGAGAACGAGTGGATTATCCTCCACCCCCGCGTGGGCCTGCTCACTCAGTATCGCCTCCACCTTACCCCAGAGAGAGGGAACGCGAGAGGGGTAGAGAGCACGAGTACTACGAGAAGTACGAGAAGAAGCACAAGAGACCTTCCAGGGAAGTAATCGTCGAGAGAATTCCAGTGGCCAAGACCTGGAGGGAGGAGGACCCACCGGCGCCAGAGAGAGGTCGCGGGGACGAGTGGGCCGACCCCTGGATGAGGAGAAAATCTCCGAGTGCTGTTAGAAAAAGCTCTGGCTCTTCCAGAAGGCCCAGGAGGCAGTCCTACTCCTCTGGATCCTCATACACAAGCACAAGGTAAAATTAATCATTGAAAAATCCTTAAACAATTTTTTTTCCAATTATAAATCTACAAATAATAATTTATTATCGATTATTTCTTGAACTGATCGTTTAAAATTTTCCCTGCATTTTTAAATTGAATAGTTGGAAGAATTATCGTTCCCTAGAACTTCATAGGAAGAAATGTTTTCGAAAAAAAAAAATCTGTCGATCTTTCAACTGCTAAAAAAAATGTTTTAGCTCCAGCAGAAGTTCAAGTCGCTCTAGTTACTCCTCTTATGAATCCCCCTCCAGGTCCCGCTCCCCATCCCCCTCGTCTCGTCGTGCTCGTGCCAAAGGTAAACATCCCCCTCCCTCCCCACCCCCAGTGAACACGACATCTCAACCGAGAGGCGTGATGGTGATGAATCCACCGGCCCCATTGCCCTGGGGAACGAAAGACTCGATTTCCCCCACTGGTACAGCGCACAGACGAGCTGGACTCAATCCACCAGCACCAAGTCCACTGATGTCACATCGTCATCACGAGAAAACGAGGGATAAGGCTGCATTGGCCGCTGCTGTTGCTAAAGTCATCAAGAGTCGTTCTAGATCTAGGTGAATGATTTTTTTTTATATTTCCATTTATTTACTTTTTTCTCATTTATTTTATTTATTGTTACGCCTTAACTTAATCATTATGTTTTTAGCTTTTTCAATTTTTTTCTAATTACTCCTTTCCTATTTGAAAAACAGAATAAATTCTGAATGAAATTGATTCTAATTTAGTAGAATGAAGGCATAATTTCCTCACATTTCATGACATTCTGCACGAAATAAATATCATTGATGGACAATTAATTTTATTGATTAATAATGAGAACATAATTCTCAAACATCAATTATAATAATTTCTTCATTTGACAGATCGTCCCACAGTAGTAGTGGATCAGAGAGCTCAGGAAGTAGCAGTGACTCCAGTGAGTCCAGCTACTCCTCAAGCTCGTCCGTGGAATTACGAAGGAGAAAAGCAGCGTCTCCATCCCGCAAGGACTCTTCCAAGGCATCGGACCCCCCTAAAGTCTCCACCTCGAAGCAGCAGGTGAAGCAGAAAGTCTCCACGACCCCCGTGAAGAAGGCAGACCGCAGTGCCACCCTGGCCGGGAAGAAACGGCCCCTGGAGTCGTCTCCCATCTCAGACAGCAAAGCAAGCGTTGCTGCAGCAGCTGCCAAAGCTGCCAAGAAGGCGAGCTCAAGGCGAGAGGAGCTCCTTAAGCAATTGAAAGCTGTCGAGGACGCGATCGCACGCAAGCGGTCAAAGGTTTAATTTTTCTCGAGGAAAATAAAGCGATTAAACGAATTATAAAAAATATGATAAGCCTTCGGTGACGTATTTAGGATATCCTAGGAGTTAAATAAAGAGTAATTTGTTTTTAACTCGCTGTGTCAGTTGTGCATTGACATGATTCAGACGATTTCAGTTGAAGATAATACGAGAAAAAAATTATTCATTGATTTTTCATTTGAATAAAATTAGTATCAAGAATTCAAGTTCAATGAGAGGGAAAAGATTTTTGGGCGATGTACAAAAGTATATTTTTTTCTTTTCATCTTCTGTTAGTCTCAAACATACAACCGTGCGACTTAATCCGTAAGTTAATAATATTAATACTGCCTATTAAAGGAGAAATAATTTTGTTTTCTGTACATGAAAAAATTATAAAAATCGTTCGTTCTAAAGTGAAGAGATAAGTACCTCATTTTTCACAGGTTTTCGTAAATAAATAATGATTAATAAAGACCTTCCGAATATTCCAATTATCTCTACAATTCTCAAGGTTACTTTGTCAACGTCCATTTCGTTCATTCTGTTGAATAAAAAAATTAATGATCAGTGCAGTTAGAGGGATCAAATTGAGATAGCAGTGGCCCTGACAGCAGCACTGAGGAGAGGATTGGGGTCGGGTTCCTCGGTTAAAATGATGACTTTGGTCCACTCTCGGCGTTTGTTGCTCTGCCTCAGGGCATCTATGACAGCCTGAATGTAGAGGCCGTCTTCGAAGGTCGCTGCTTGGGAGACAGGCTCCTTGATCCATCCCCTCTTGTCCTCCACAGGCTGGAAGGCCTCTCTGAGGGCTCCAATCATCTTCTTCAAGCCTTTGACGTAGGGCCTGGGTATCGAGTCCTTGACAGCTGGAAAATTCTCCTGGAGATTCTCCATGTCTCTGTAGAGCACCTCCTCCTGACCATTCCTGCATCCATGGAGATCCCCTCCTCTCACCACCAGGTGTCCACTAGTCCCACAGATCAAGACCTCTTGAGTCAATTGCCCCTGGAGATGATTGCTGAGGGTTGCTGTCACCAAGGCACCTCCTGTCAACTCCATCTGGAAGCAGCAGAAGTCCGGAGATGTCACTCGACGAATTCCGTTGATGTTCTTCGTCGTCTGGGTGAAGGTTTTCACCACTGCGTGGACTCTCGAGGCTTTCTGATTGATCAGGTGGAAGATCAAGTCTATTACGTGACTCCCCACGAGGGCTAGGATTCCGCCACCCATTGTGTCATCGCAGAGCCAGTCATATCCTTTGAAAACAAAAATAAAATTTCTACAGCTGCAAAAAAATTGTCGCACTCGTTTGGCAATATCTCTTGAACAAACGATGCAATTTGAATGAGTCAGGACTCATTTTAAAGCTTCAAAAAATATCTTCAAAATGAAAAAAAAATCTCGAATTTCACTCTGCCAATCTCGAGTTATTGACGATTGAAAATATTGCATTTGGGCCTTTTAAAAATAAAATAGCCTGGAACCAATGCGAATGATACAGTTTCTCAAAAAAATGTAAAATTAGAATTTAAAACAGGTATCAATTATCGTATACGAAGGAGAACAATCAACTAAGCTAAAAAGGAGTGTATATTCACCTATTTGGTTGTAAATAACCCATTGTAGGGGTGGATACATAAATAAAAATAAAATAAAATACGAACCATTTCGCAATAAACTCCCCATCTGCACCCTGATGTCAACAATGGTAACAGGGCCCCCCAGGTATCCATCCTCGAGAGCGCTTTTCATCCTGACGAACGCAGGGAGAAACCTCAGACTGTGATTGACGATGCTGATCAACGAGGGATAGTACTGAGCAGCTCTGACCATCTTCAGAGCCTCACTCTGGCTCAGCCCAGCTGGTTTATCACACACCACGTGCTTGCCGATCCCCAGGGCCTTGACGGAAATTTGCGCCTGCAGACTGGGGGAGCACATGATGAAGATGAGGTCGACGTCCTTTCTGAGGAGCACGTCGTCGATCCTGCTGGTGTGGAAGGGAATCTCCAGGTCTTTGGCGACTTCTGCTGCCTCCGCCAGGGTCCTGCCCCATACTGCCTCGATCTTGAACCCCTTCTCACGGAGAAAGGGCACTATCACACGAACTACACTTCCTGTGCCGAATAATCCAATTCCTGGCAGCATTTTTGGGGGACTCTGCATGGAATTGAGTGAAATTTAGAGACTAGGTTTTTTACTTTTGTGGGTTCATTATTTTATTGCTGTTCTGGGAATTGGGAAGAGAAGGAAGAGAATTTTTTTTTTAATAGAGTTAATAATTAATAATAAATATGGAATGTCCAGGTATTGATTGAATAACGAAAGTTATAAAATAATAGTTGAAAAATATCAATCTTCATTCTCTTCCTTTCACTGCTAATTTGAAAATTGTTTTTTCCAATTTTTTTTTTTTTGAGGGGGAGAAAATGAGTGAATTGCGTTTGTTTTATGCAAAAAAGGGCTAGAACTCACGTGTTTCCACAACTTGACCTAAATTTTTGACAGATTGAGAATTCCCAGCGTCATTTTTTGGGTTTTCCCACACCTGCACTCAAAAAAACATAAATTATCAAATCCTCAGGCACGCAAACAATTTCATTCCACAAATCTCATTCACGAATATTTTTCCATTCTTCCACTCCGGAAAATCCCGTTTGTTATTCACTTTTCAGATTTTTATTTATAGACAAACTCTGAGTCACCTGAAGCTAGCGGCGGAAACGAAACGTTGACTTCACATTCAACTTCAGACGTTCCAAATTTTCATTTCAGTAAAAAATGTTCTGCAGTGTCGAGTAAAAAAACAGAAAAAAAAACATGATAAATTGTTAAATTGAAATTTTTTTGAAATGTTGAAAAAAAAATTGAAATGAAAATTTCTGTTTATCTGCAGTGGATCAGCGGCTGTCGTTCTGACTGTTGACAAGGCAATTTCCTGAAGTATCGTCCCGCTTCTCTGTCTATTACTCTCCCCTCTCGCTCCAAACAACAAAACCGTTGGGAGAATAATTAAAAACGAGTGATTACTTCCCAAATAGAACGAACGCTATCATATCTCCTCTAAAATCGTTCGATTCTCTAAAAATAATCAAGAAAAAACCGAAGATTGTGAACGGAAATTCGTGAAGAAGAGTGCATCATTATTCATAGAGTGAGGGATTCGGTTTTCTGAGGTCGGCAGAGGCCATTCGCGGCTCAGTTTACAGTCGTGCGCGCGCGTAAACGAGAAAAAAACATTCCGAGACCTGTGGAACAATGAACAAAGAGCAACGGCATTCCCAAAACTAAACGTGTGCGTCGTGTTGTTTGTCGAGTGAAAATATATTCTTGTGATTTTTTGATGAAGTAAAGGGACACATTGATGGCAATGGAGGATCCTAATGACGAAAAGCCGGAGGTGAGTAGCGATTTTTGCCACTAGAATACGTAGACTCGACCGTTTTTGAGGTTTTGGCAAAATTTTTGCTGCTTCGGGGTCTCGATTCTTTCTTTATGGGATACATTTATTTTTTTTTCGGTGGAAAAATGATGGAAAATCGAATATCTAGCCTCGAGATTCGTAGATGTAGCGAGTTCACTGACATTTTTGACTTGAGAAAGAATTAAAATGCGATTTTATTGTCAATAAATGTAAGAAAACAAGAATTCTTCGAGAAAAAATGACAAGGACCTAACCCTTGGCACTAAATTCTAAATTGGACCCCGACGATCTCCAGTACCTCAAACTAGCCATTCTCCATTCCTCCTCACGCCTCTTCAAATCCCTGACCTCTTGACGAAACAAAATTTCTAAATTTATTAATAATAAATTCCCTCAATAAAATAATAGGAGAGGGTGAGGTAAAATGGACACTTTCAACTTCTTTTCTAATGTTTATAACTCGGGAATAAATTCATCAACTAAACTCAAAATTATCCCATTTCATAAACAATTCAATGAGTAATTTTTCAATAATGGTGTTGGAAAAATTGGCCTAGACGGGCTCCCGCAATTTCACAGGTTCAATAAAAAGTTAAAAGGATTTTTTGTCGACGTGTGGCATCGACAAAAAATCAAAATAATTCAATGAGTCCTTACCATTTTAAAAAAGTCACAAGTGTCCCCCCGGCGCAAATATTCTTCAACCCAAAGATTACTCCTGAGAAGAAGAGTTCTCAAAGAAGTTCTGAATTATTTAGAACACATCACGGGACCCCGCGCCCTCCTCTGCTGCTCCACTCCCCAAAAACGGGACTTCCCCTGATTCCACAAATTACGAGATGAATGGAGACCCCCCGTCGCCAAATGAGGCGAAAGTACAGGCCTCTGTAACCGATGAAAATGCGAAAATCCCACCCCCAAGTCCGGGAAGACGTTCGGGGGAAGTAAAGAAGCCCGTGACGCAGGTCAAATGTCCCAGAGTCCCCTCGGTCCCTCGTCCACCGTCCTCGGGGACCCCAAAAGTCTTCGTTCGGCTGAAGCCCTCGCCGAAGGGAGTGAAGCTCAGGAGAGAGCCCCAGCGGTACTGCGTGGTGAGCCCATCCCTTTTCCTCAACCTGAGTGACGTCGACCAGGACCCGAGCACGAACGTCGATGTCGTGGAGAAGAGGTTCGTCTTCTCCGAAGCCTTCGGTGACGACGACGACCAGATGAAGCTGTTCGACCGAGTGGTGGAGCCCCAGATGCTGGAGTACTTCAACGGAGCTGACTGCACAGTCATGACGTACGGCACACCCCAATCAGGAAAGTCTCACACCCTCGTCGGATCGCCGCGAGACCCCGGACTAATCCCAAGAACCTTAGAATACATTTTCTCCCTGGAGAAGCCCACGCGAGTCCCCAACTACAAACCCAGTGACAGCACCATCTCCTGCCTGACGCTGATCGAGAGGTTCGAAGAGCTCGACACTCGAAGGGAATTCCTCTCGCCCCAGTCCCAGGAGGAGATGGACCTGTACGCCGACAAGACCCACGTCCCCCAGAAGGGCTGCGAGCTCTGGGTGTCGTTCGCAGAGCTTCGAGACGAGGCGTACTTCGATCTGCTGTCCCCCAACTACCTCCAGGTCCACTCCCCCCTGATCCTGGAGACCGATCTGAAGGGTAAAACGTACATCAGAGGCCTCACACACCTGTCTGTGGGGTCAGCCCCAGAGGCCTGCGATGTTCTCGCCTTCGGACGGGACAGGCTCCTCCAGTGGAGTTCATCGATGAAGACGACAGCCTCGCAATCCCACAGCATCTTCACAGTCACCCTGCTGAGGTACCGAGGGTGGGACGATGCGGGGTCAGTGCAGACGAGCAGGTTCTCCTTCTGCGACTTGGCAGGCCACACGTCCCCGAAGTTGGACTCGAGCCTCTTGGCCGTCCTCAGGTGCCTGGAGTCCACCAAAGAGCGTCACCCCCCCAAGGCCACCGAGTGCTTCTGCCCCTCGAGCCTGACGAGCCTCTTCTCAGACGCTTTCACCAGGAAAACCCCCCTCTCCGTTATCCTCACGGTCGACCCCAGCCCCAAAGTCTACAAAGAAACGCACACGATCCTCCACTGGGCCTCGAGCTTCAGTGAAGTTCACACGAAAATAAGGAGGCCCTACCCCTCTTCCGAGGCTACCACGACCTTCGGAAAGATCGCTGAGACTCCCCAGAAGACCGTCGACTGGGAGGACTTGACAGCAGAGAAGCTGATGGAGCTCTCAGGGCAGTTCCAGAACGAAATAGAGGAGCTGAAGGCCCGGAACCTCGTGAGCGACGTCCAGGCTCGCCAGAGGAGCGTCAGCAGGTACGCCCTGATGATCAAGAGGATCGAGAACTCGTACAAGAGGAAGTCGGAGGCAGAGTCCCATTCTGAGAACGTTGAGGGGCTGAAGGCAATCTCCCAGAGACTTCGGTCGCAGAAGCAGCTGCTGGAGCGAGAGCTCGTCGTCTGCCAGGGGAAGTTGGCGGACGTTCCTCCGGAATTGTGTGGAGCCGATGAATCGAGGAATCCGCATGTAACTCTTCTGGACGAGATCCTCGCGGAGAGAGACGCCAGGGGCAGAAACGAGAACCTCATCAAGATGCTGAAGGAGGCGAGGGCGGAGTACTTGAGGGTGACTGGGGACACTAGGGAGAAGGAGAGGAAGATTGGGGAGATTGAGAGGAAGACTCTGGCGTTGAGGTTGGATCGGGACTGTGAGTTGACGAACCAGAAGATCGTTAATGAGGCTTTGAGGGAGAAAATGGGGGTCGTGGTTATTATGGAGGGGAGACTGCAGAGGGATAAGAAGTACTGTAGGAGGTATCTGGAAGAGATGAGTCAGAAATTTGGGGGTGTGAGGGCTCTGTCGGTGGAGGGAAGCCCTGGGGGTGCTGGAGGGAAGGAGGAATCGAGGGAGTTGGGAGAAATTGAGGCTTCTTTGGGGTTAAATACTTCTGCTGCAGACGAAGTCTCTCCTGGGACAGCTCCAGTGGATTTTCCTCTCCCTGAGGGGAAAGTGGAGTCTCAGACTGAATCAGGAGAAATTGAGGAGATGGAAAAGGAGACACAATTCGTCGGAGGTTCTTTGGATGAAAGCGTGATGAGCAGTTACTCTGAGGGTGGAGTGATGGGGGCTTCTGAGGAGAGAGGACCTTCCCATCTTGAAACTTCAGCTGTTGATGAAAGTGTTCTGGTAAAAAGTATTGAAATTCCTGCACCTGAGGGTCCTCCTTCAGACCTCGATGGTCCTCAACTTCCAACAGGTCATCTTCAGGTGAATAATAATTCCACGAGCACTTTGACGCCCTTGCAATCAGAGTTTGTGGATGAAGATCCCTCTGCTGGTGGCAGTGAAGAGCTGGGGATTGAGGCGAACGTCCTCTTGTGTTCACCTTCAGCACCTGCAGTCTCTTCAGTGAGGGAGACTTCTCCAATTGTGTCTTCAGAGCCCACGATGCAGGTGACTGAAGCAGAAGTTGTTGATTCGCTTGAGGCGGCTACTGATCACGAAGCTTCTAGTCTTGAAAACCAATTTTTGTGTGAAACTAACGATCTTCCTCTTCTGGTAGCTGCGATGACCCTCGCCGATCACGACTATGCTGCAATCCCTCCAGGGGCTCAATACATAGTGCCCCCACTTGATGACATTTTTATCAACACTTCGATCATTTCGGAATCACAGAATGATGGGGCTTCAGCAGTCGTTGAGATGAATTCCAATGGCATTAGTGTCGTTGAAGAGCAGAAGGATGACGTTGAGAATCAGGAGACTTCACCTTCGAGCTTCCAAGTCCAGTCTCCAGGAAGTCCTCTTGCACCTGGAATTTTAGGATCCTCAGAGACTCAAGTGACAGTTTCTGAATCAAAAATAATTGATTCAAACAATCCTGAAGCAGTTGTTCATGAAAATAGAACTCTTGAACCTCAACATCATGTGATTACTCCCCCGGTGTCTCCATCCACGAATCCCCCAGTCCAGAATGAAGTTCCAACTGTCCTCGAGGAAGATTCCAATGTGATGGAACCTGTGGATAACTTATCACAGTTCGTCATGAGTGAGGAAGACCAGGCGTGTTCGCCTTCGACCTGTGAAGCCCCTTCTTCACGAATAATTGATGATACAATCGTCTCTGGGGCGGTGATAAACCCCGAGTCATTGAATGGGACATCCCCGAATGCTGAAGGCATCGATGCACTGGTAAGAAAAATAATTATTCTCAAACAACTCCTATTTGCAAGTGTCAAACATTTCGTGGTAAATATGTAGTTTGAAATGAAACAGTTTTGCATTTTGAAATAAAACAATTCATATCGTATTATTTTAAAAAACAATTCATATTGTTCTCAATTCATATTGTTTTATTCCAAAAAATATTGTTACTGCAATAATTTCTTGATAATCATCATCACAAAAATATTCCATTGATTTAAGCAACTGCTGACAATTAAAAATTCTTATTCCCTTCAGCCCCAGGGCTCAACTGAGCCAGAGGAGGATTCAACGAGAAGGAGCACTCGAAAGCGTCCTGGAACCCCCGTAATCCCATCATCAGTGAAACATTCCAAGCAAAATCCCCCAACAGTAAGTCCTGACGAAACTAATACCGATGAATCTCGATTCGTCTGCAGAATGTTCTAATTAATATGGAAAATGTTATGAGAAGCCATCGAGACGAGGCACTAGGCGTCCAGCAACCCCAAACATTCCATCACTCAGAGAGTCTGTAGAGCCAGAAAAGTCAGTGGTAATTTGTAACAAGTGTGGGGGGACTATCACAGATGGACGTCGATTCCGTTCAAAGAACTGCGGAAAGTGTTCTTCAGTGAATACACCGAGACGAAGCGCTCGAAGGCGTCCTGGAACCCCGACCATTGCTACAGAGGATCATCTCGATCCTGAACTCCCGCTGGTGACCTGCGACCACTGCTTCAAGCGAATCACTGATAAATACAGATTCCACTGCAAGACGTGCAATGATGGAAACTTCGATTTGTGCAAGGCCTGCTATTCTGAGGTCAGTCATAAGCATGAAGTCAAAATGGTTCCAACTATTCCTGAGGAATATATTCAAGGACGACTTGCGATCTGACACCGAGGCACGATGAGTATTTTTTTTTTGTTAAAGCTCGATTCTATTTTTCTTACAGATAAGAGAGAGTTTTGAAAAGTTTTCTTTTTTTTTTTTTTTCAATTTAATGAGGTATTTGGTATGTCGAGGGGTTGGTCAGGACTTCTGCTGTTCACAAATTGCAAATGATTATTTTTTCTTTTTTTTTTTAAAGAAGAGGCTTGTTGAAAAAAATTATTTCATCTCTTCAAAAATTTAATGAGTTATTGATATTAAAAAAACAGAAAGTCTTAGTTTTGTCCTGTGGGATGACGAGGGGTTTTCATTTTCTTTCTTCAAAGAAGAGGAATCATTGAAAAAAAATTCATCTCCGAAAATTGAGTAAGTCATTGATATTTTAAAAACCATCGAAAATCACAGTTGTGCCAAGGAATCTATTCTTTCATTTACTTCGTGTTTTACGAATATTATTACTTAAATTTTCGATTAAGGCATTACACACAAAGTTTAGGAATTGCATCTGTCCAATTTTCTATTGCTGAGCAATGGAACGATTTTCCAGCATTCGACGAATGTTATTTTCTATGTACTAAGATACATATTTTCTCATTCAATTTTGACGACAGTTTGACAATGTTATAGTTTATATCAATATTATAGTATCGATTATTGCAGTTTTTATTTTGTGACATTAAAAGAGTGTGAACAACGACTTGAGGTTGTGTTATTTTAATCTTCCACTCGATCAATGAGAAACAACTCCAAAAAACATATCGAAACACAAAATTCGTATTTCCCGCTGGACCCCCCGCCCTCCGCTTAATTCCAAACGCATTCCAAACGCGTCACAAGCCCCTCCATTCCCCATTGCGACGCACAGCTATTAATAACGCCCAAGGAGAGAGTGTGGTTTTTCCCCAAGACACGTAATCACGAGTGCAAAGGCGCACAAAGTGGAAAAAAACAGTGATAAGTGTCTCAAAATTCGTCAGAAACTCTTCGAGAACACTCGTTTTCTCAAGTAATCTCAACGTTTTCAATAAAACTCCAAAAAGTCTCCACGTCTGCGTCATTGGAAGGTGAGTTAACCCCTCAGAATCGTTCGAGAAACATCTTGTGGCATTTGGACGAAGTCATTGTGACGAAATCATTAACATTTGCGCTATTTTTTCAACAGGAAGTCCATAAAAATTCAAGGAAACAAATACGTTATCAAAATAAGTTGGAAAAGTCAACATATCTTCAACGTATCTTCGACGTTTCCACCAGATTTTCACTGCAGGGTCGTTAAAAAAGTGAGTAAACCCTCCAAAATTATTCTAGTCACATTAAAATTTCTTTTCCCTTTGAAAAATTGTATTTCAATTGTTTTCATTGAGAAATCAACATTTCGAAAATGAAAACCTGTAGCCTGAAATTAGATTTCTGAAGGAGAACGGGATTTAGTTGGACTGTAAAACAATTTAGAGCGGAAATAGAAATGAATAAGATAAAACAAAAATTATGAACACAAATTGACTGAAATTCCCTCGAAATAATCAACATTCTCTTTATTTTTCCAACAGAAAGAGACGTTAGAATCACCGAAAAAACGCCCTCAGGACATTTTTCCACCCATTCATATGAAGAACGAAATGGGAGCGTCATATCGTCCACTAGAGCACGTCCAAAGAGTAGGAACGACAGAGCAGTTATCAGACTGGATCACTCAGGTGCGTTCGAAGCGCATAAAATACCTCCGGAATCGTCGACGCAACATTCGGGTGGAGGCAGTTCTGACTTACGCCCTCACCCAAGCTGAGCAGATACTGCGAACCAAGCAGATAGCTAAAATCACCAAGTGGCAGCAAATTAAACACAAAATGGTACAGCGAATAAAATCTAATGATGAAAATGAAAGTAGAATAGTCAGCATAAGTGACAGTAGATCTAATCCTAAGAATATTTGGACAGATGCATCGTACCCTGAGTTGAGCAGTTTGGATAGCTTTATGACGCAGCTGAGTAAGGTCAAGGTCGAGCAACGATGAAACTTGTTCATTTTATTCAACTGTGCACAATGTTAATGTTCTTTTCTTTAAGAAGACGATTTACTGGCCTTTGGGGTCTCGAGAGCGTCTTCAGGCGACTGAAGGGAGAGAGTACAGTGGGTCACGAGGCATCTGGGGATGAGGGTGACCTGACTGGGGATTTTTTACTCTCGTGATATCAGATTTCATTATTTCGGTAAATCGAGCATTTCGGTGGACAAGGAGACTGTTTTTTTGTTGAGATTAGTTTTGTTGGATATTTCTTGAGACGAGATAATTGGCATTATCAAAGAATTTTCAAGTTCCAAGGGAAAATGTCAATAGGCATTTTTGTAAGGATTCAATTTTCAACAAAAAATGATGCTTTGACATTTTTTAATGAAAGAAAACGAAAATTCTTGGAAATTCTTGTTCCTAAAAACAATTATTTCAAGAATAATTTGCGAAAAATGTCGCATCAACTAGATAATTGAGTAATGGAGACTGTTGAACCACCGAAATGCTATTTTGTTCACTGGCATTAGACGTTTTACAGGAAATTGACTGGGAGGTTTACGATCTTTATCAATTGCAGTCTCAACCGATGAGATGATGCCGAGGATATCCGTGGTTACCAGGATACTACGTGATATCACTAACACTTGGCCGGTGAAAAATCAACGCGTGGGTTATGAGTGGCAATGTATCGTTTAAGTATTTGATTCACATTGAATTCATTGATTATCTGTAAATAATTGACAAATGTATTATAGGTGAAACAGGGAGAGCATTGTAAGGTTTATTCCATGAATAAAACAAACTTTGGAGATGTTAAGTGTCTGTTGAACTGTCAATTCGATGATTAATTCGTATATAATCGTTTCAGCGTTAGACGAGGAGAATTAATCTGTGATTGATGAGGAGGAGAATGAACGGGGGAATATTTTTAGGGTTTTTCTTGATGATGACGATCATGGAACCTCAAAGTCAGGTAATTTTATGTTTATAAAATTAATCACCACTGGATTTGTATTAATTTTGTTATGAAACAGTCGAAATTGGATTATATGAGTAAATTTTTCAGTTACAAAGAATATATATTCTTGTTAATGAGAGGAACTGGGGAATATTTTTAGGGTTTTATTGACAAAGAGAATGGAAACTCAAAGTCAGGTAATTTTACGTTTATTTATAATTACAATCTTTGAAAAATTAACACTGGATTTACATTCATTTTAATATGAAACGCACCTGAAAAGAAGAAATGATAATTTAATTAGTGGAAATTGAATAATGTGAGGAGCAGATTTAGAGGGAAATATCAGGAGACATTTTCTGCAGTAAATTTTTCGGCTACAAAAAATATCATGTCTTGTTAACTGAGGATTGATAAGTCATGAGAATGAAGATTTAGAATGGGAAGTGACTCACTATCCTGTTCGAAGCATTTTCGCTTCTTTGGCTGCCTGCAACGCTTGTTTCTGCTCCTCAACAATGGCCTCCCGTTCCTTCAGGAACACAGCGTACTCGTCAGGATCTATTTCCCGAACGATTTTAATGCCACAGGTTCTAGCAATGCCCACGAGCATCTGAGTGATCTGCTGAAGAGTTAGCAGGGTCAAAGGTGGATCTTGGGATTTTATTTTTGCGATTTCGTAGAGGTGCCTCAGCGTCACTTTCCCAGCGACTTCGTTGCCTGAGCGACATCAGAAATAAAAGAAATTGAAGATTTATCCAGAAAATCTGTTGATTCAGACATTCAGAGGTAAAACTGTAAATCTAGGAATTTTTTGTCCTTCATTTTCACCAGATTCGTGATTTTATTCACCTGAATTCATGGCTCCTCGCTGGATCCCTGCTGCCTGCTTCAGGAAATACGTCGCTGGGGGCTGGTGAATAACCATGTCATACGTTCTGTCTGGATGCACCTTCACCCTCACTGGTAATGGAATTCCTTCCTTGATGTTTGCAGTTCTTTCGTTGAAGTCTTTTATGAAATTCCCTATGTTTATGTTTCTCTGCAGCAATAAAGAGTATGAATTTAATAATAATTGGCGTGATCTTTAATTGAATAATAACCTGACGACAACCTTCAATATTTCCTCTACTTATTAAAGGTGGTTTCTATTTTATTGAAAACAGAAAATAATGGACAATATCAATTTCCAAAAACGATCGGAATATTTCGGAATTATCTTCCAAACGACGAAGTTTATCGAAAAATGTCATAATACATTCTTTGTAGAGAATTTCAAGAGCTACAAAAAGTATCTTCTGACATTTTTCTCTAAACCTAATAGTTTTGAAGGTATTTCAAAAAAACAAAAAAAATTCACTCTAAGTAATTTTCGAACTCATTCAATTAAGAGTAAATAATTAGATAATTTTTTCAATCATCTTAGGAGTATGAGGTTTATAGAAAAAAATGATGAGAGATCGTTTTCAGCCCTTGACACCTCCTAATTCACATCCATGCGAATGAAAAAAACTCGTGACAATATTCAAATAAACTTTTATCATGAGAATGAATAAATGTCAGTAAATTACGAAACAATTAAAAGTGAAAAATAGAATGAAAGCGGATCTAACCTGTCCCAGTTGAGGTCCAAGAGGTGGATTAGGGGCAGCTAAACCCGCGAGGATGTTCGTCCTCAACTTCCTGCTGTGATCAACTTTCTCTGTCGACTTGAGCGCAGCCTTGAAACGTCCTACTGTCTTCGACATCTTCCCTTATTTATTTATCCTTCAATTTAACAATCCCTCGACTCATTCAAAACATCCGTCTCGCACTCGTGGGCTAGAATTAAAATACCCGTCGATAATGCAGAGATTGCGTCTGAGAAAAACGCGGAGATTTCAAAAAAATCGGGAGCCGAACGTTCTTCAGTTCTCGATATCTCCAGAACGAATGATGTGATTGGGGTCAGTCTGAGCTCATTTTTAAGATGAAAAAAAAATCTTCAAAATGAAGGAAAAATTGCCGATTTTCATTCAGCCAATCCCGAGCTATCGGCACTTGAATAAATCGGGGGCTTCAGCCGATTTGCAGAAAATTTTTTTCACTCGTCGATTTTTTTTATTTAAAAAATTTTTCTGCGGCTTCATTTGGTGAAAGAGTTGAGTATATCTGGGGTTCAAACACTGCAGTAAGTGTATTGACAGCAAACTGTTGTTTGTTGTGGTTTAGAAACGCTCGAGTCACCATAGTAACGTTTTTACGAATAATTCTAATGACGATTCGATAAAATTCTCCGACTGTTCTTTTCGCCTGGAGTTCAGTCTCGAAAATTTCTCGAATTACGTGATTGTTGAACGCTCGTAGGAAGCAGTGAAATTGTGACAGTTTCATCGATCGATAATTGACGAAATAGGAGAGGAGAAAGTTGAAGGAGTGAGAGTAGAAATTTCGGATTATGGGGAACGAAGACAGTGGCTGGGTGTTCGACTCCCTCGTGGGGTTCCTCAAAGGGCCCATCTGGTCGTCCCCACTGCTGACGTTCGTCGAGGAGAGATCAATCAGTACGTGCAATTCCAATAAACCAATTAATTAATTCCTCCAGGAATGAATCTCGTTCGATAATCCAGGCATCAGGGAATTACCAACTCTATTAATTTGGGATTATCTCGTCAATGAGCGGTCTGAGGCGAAAATGTCACAGGACATTTTTTGTGGAGAATTAAAATTCGCGCAACAAAGGTCTTATGCCGATTTCTCGTCAGACCCCTCGTTGCTGAGATAATCGAGGAATTGTAAGTGGAAAAAAAAAATTCCAGTTTTCGAGCCTGAAATGGAGGACAACAAGGAGTACTTCGAGGCTTACCAAGAATATAAGAACTTGGTGGATCTTCTGTTGGGTTCTTACATGGAGGATATGGGAATAACGCCCGAACAATTCGAGCATGCTTGCACTGTAAACAAACAGACGAAAATACCAGTGCAGTTTCAACAGGTATTCCCCATTAATTTCCATCTAAAAATTTCATCTTCATTAGAAAAGAATTTAATAACCATTAATAATTGATAATTATCCCGAACGTTGTCTCCTCATGTTCATCCAGAGCCTGTTCGAACAAATTTGGGCTGCGAACGAGTACCTGGTCTTCAAGCGAATGATGATACAAAAAAATTTGGAACTCCAGTTGCAAGCTCTCAGCATGATTGAACAGAAATTCGGACTGACTCCAGCCTCACTGACCCGTGGACCAGACGCGCATTTTCCTCAGGAGGAATTAGTGATGGACGAATTACTCAGGTGATTATTTCTCTCGTCATTCGAGCAAATCGAATAAGACGATTTCATTTTCCTCGGAAGATTAAATTTTTATTATTTTTAAATGCCGTCCATTGACCCCAATTGAAACACAATTTATTGTAGATTTTCTGGGCATTTATGTCTAAAAAAATTGGTTTTTAACGATTAAATCATGTTCCAAAAAATCCAATCATTGCAATCAATTGAATCAATTAACCGATTAAAAGTCGCTTACAAGATGATGTAAAGGGCTATTATCAGTTGTAAAAATCATAATTAAGCGCTGATTTTTAATTCCGCGCAGTAAGCAATCGCAGGAGGAAGACCCGACAGAGGAGACCGAGGAGGACCTCAAGAAGGAGCACGAGAGGTTGGCCAACAAGTACGAGAGTGAGAAGGCGGCGTTGCAGGAAGCCCTAAATATCTCGACGAATTCATTACTTTCATTTGCTGGGGGAAAAGAGCCTTCGGAGGATTGCCAAGCGACTGGGGACCCCTGGGACGGCGATTTAATACCCGAGCTGTTGAAGAGACCTTCACCTCTGCCTTCAATCTCCAATCTACGAGAGATTGATGAGGGGAGAGATGGAGGGGAAGCCCCACAAATCGTTGAAAAAAATCCTGTAATAATTCTTGATTTGGGAAAATTCAAGAAATCTTTTGCTGAAGTCATTCATTCATTCATTCATTTATTCATTCATTCATTTTTTTTATCCCACAAAATTTTTTTTTGAAAGAAATTAAATTCTCGTAATTATGATTTAATTGGAATTAATTTTGTTAAATGGTCTTGAGAGTCAAAAGGCACTTAAAAATATTTGGAGTCGAGGGATAAATGGTCTTAAGGGTCAATTGGAGAAAAAAAACAGTTTCTTCGTTTCACAGAGAATTAAATTAAAGACTTTCTCATCCATTAAATTTTCTCATCCATTCCAAACTTTCCCCAACACTCATCAATGATATTTCTAGATGCAGATGGAACCGGAGAATCAGGAAGAAATGAGGAAAAGAGAGGAGTATCTCAAGGAGAGAAGAGACCAATTGGTAGCACTGAAGAAGCAGGCGCGCTGTCAGTACTTGGAAACAGTCAAGAGACGTCCAAGTACAGCGAGAAATGTTGCTGAGGCCAGGATGAAGGGGGAGTCGAACCTTGAGAACACTCCAGCACCGGATCCATCGATTATTCAAGTGCGTAAGGCACTCGCTGCTCGACTAAAAGCCGAAGTGGTCGATCCATAACAACTTCACATCATCGATTGCCCAAGGGATTTTTACTTCATTGATGTTTAATTATTTTAATGAGGATTATTCATTGAGAAGGGGAATTGATTGGCTTGCGTAGTGAATTCGTAGGGGATGAAGAAGTTGCTATTGAATAGAATGTTGTATTTATTGTTCAATTAATTAAATTATCGTAGAGCATTTTTGTTAGAATGAATTTAAAGGTGATTGATTAGAATTTTTCCTGTTAATTGTCTCATTACCTCGATAATGAGTGGCTTTATGGCAAAATGTGATAAAATATTTTGTTTAGGGAAGCAAATTTCCTGCAAAAAAAGTCTTCTCACGTTTTTTCGTAAATTCACTCGTTCACCAGATAAATTCACGCGAATAAGAGCTCTCGCTCTACTATTTAACGACAGAATAACAGATTTCAAGTGCTAAACCGAGCGAAATAGGGGGGAAAACCGAAGTGCTCCATGACAAATGATTTTTAAAAATTATTTTATATAATTTGTGACGCAACACCGAGGTCAGACCGTGAGAAATGCAGGAATGACGTCAGTGGCGAGAAATTTACACAAAATTATCTTTATTGATACTTGCATTACTCCCAAGTTTCGAGAATGTTCGAGTCATCGAAAACATTCGAGGAAGTCATCACGTAATAGTGAAACAGATTACTCACGCCGCAATGCTTTGAGGACCAATGTGTTTTTATTTACTCTGTAGAAATCGGAATAAAGATCACTTTTTAACTCGAAAAATGTCTTGCATTCAGTGAATTCGAAAACCTGTTATTAGCAGTGGCCATTTAAATTCATCGATGCTAATGGGTTTGGAGGGCATTATCAGAAGATTTTCTTCGAAGATAGTGGAATTCTATGGAAGAAGTCTTTCGATGTTTTTTAAAATCACTTTCATTATCTCGTTACCGAGATAATTATAATCAACAAAATTTAGTGTTCATTAACTGGTGATTATCTCGTAAACGACTTATCCTAGAGGGAAACTTCATACCACATTTTTTGTAGGGAATGTCATGGTCTTCAAAAAAGTTATTATGCAATTTTTCTCTAAACCCACTGGTTTTCGAGATATTCTTGAAATAATCGGTGCGAATTTTTCGCAAAATGCTCTCGATTATATTTATTCAACACTTCGAGTGCAAATTCTTGGAAATCATGTCCTCATGAGGTTTTCTCCCGTATTCCCCAATTTGAAGGGATAATTCCGGACCTTTAGAACGAAAATATCATCTCATGATGAATTGATTAATTACTCCATGTGAAGTTGTTTAGCGTGATGGCATGAGGAAGTGGCATTTCAAATTTGATTCTTCGCTCATGGTCAAAGAGCGGAGATGGAATTTATGTATGTACACATCGAGGACGTTTTATGAAAGTGAATTTTATCACTGGAAGTATCGAAGATTATTCCTGCTTTGTAATAAATTGTTAACAGATAGGAATGTTTTTAATTAATTCACTCATTCGCCTTTTCAACGACAAATAAACGAGACTTCGCTGTTGAATCGAAGATTTCATTATCAGACGTGCATAAAATGCGAAAAGAATTGAGAAAAAAACTTCAGACGTGAGGATGTCACTTTTCTTTCTTCGTTTAAGTATTGAATAAAAAAATCAAATCCCAGGCAAAACAAAATTCTGTAGTTTGAATTACTAAAAAAGGATGATTTTCCCCGAGGAAATTTCAATCATTAATACTACTATTTTTATTGATAAAATAATTAGCGAAGGGCTGAAACAGTTCAACTCGATTTTGACAACTGTTCGGTTTTCCCTGAATATCTCGGAATCTAAGAGAGATATCAAAATGATTGTCATAACATCTTTTCTAGAGCGAACTGAGCCCTACAAAAAAGGTAATAACAAAAATTTAGCCATCTCCCTTAGTTTCGGAGATATCCCCATTCTAATGGAGCCTCCCCTAAAAAATATCAAAAAAGTGTTCGATTTCCCTAAAAAAAAATTAGTAAACTAAAAAATAATTAGGTGTTCTCATCCTCGATCCTGTCCTCCACATCGATTCCTCGATCTCCAATGAAACTACCTCCTTCCCCCCCACCCAAGCCCTCAATTTTAGACTGTCACAAGGTTGCCAAGTCTGGCAATGAGACAGCAGGCATCACAGCAGCGTTGTTTCCCCCCCGATTCCATTCTCTCTCTCCGCCACTCCACCTCCTGTTGTCTCCTCGCGCCTTCAGTGCTCCCAGCTCCCTCCGAACGCACATTGCGTTCGCAAAATAAATCCCATTCACCAATTCCTCGGGTGAAATGCGCTCATTTCCAACAGAATAAATCCCAAAAACACCAACAATCAACAGTAAAACCATCCCCAGTGCAATAACAAATAAATAAATTAACAAAACCTGTAACATGTGCCCGAAGTGTGATATCTGGAGCCACGTAAACGCTTATCTCAGATCGTACCGTATTTTTACGAATGGCTACCGTTAATTATAATAAAACGAGTTGATCAGCGAGTGCATTGATGATCCGGGGAGTAGCGAGTCATCAGGAATGAGTGGCAAACCGATGGCCCTTGCTAACCGCCAAGTCTCCTAGCACGAAAAATCGTCGTACCAGAGGATAAAAAGGAGTGAATTAAATTCGGAAGTTGAATAATTGACTGGTGGAATGATAATTGTGGGGTCATTGTCGTGTGGATCAATCACTCGTGGGGGATTTGTATTGCTCGGTGATGAGATGAGGATTTCTTGAGGGAGAGGAAAAATTAATACTGCACAGGTGTGAGAAATTCTTTGGGCTCCAGTGAATTTTGCAAATTTCGGGGCTGGGGAGGGGATAGACGCCGAGACACGTTGGGATGCCGTCGACCTGAGGAATTTAGATATTGAAGAAGGGGAAGGTTTGGGACTGGAGGGTTTTGAGGGGTCTTTTGGGGGATCGAGGGGCGACATGAGTGCCAGCAGGGGGCAGGGAACTGGGGGGAGCTGCGAGACTCTCGTCAGCAAGTGCGAGATACCCATCATCGATCTTGCACACATGGGTGAGTCGATTTGGTTCAGAAGGTCGTTGATCTTTTTTTGTGGATTTAGGGGCGAAGCGAAGCCATTAATATCTCGGAATCTGAGGGAGATGGCGATATTTTTGTCGGGACCTTTTTTGAAGGGCGAAGGGAGGGGCACAAAAAAGGTCCTGATGACAATTTCGGTATCTCTCTTGGATTCGGAGATATTGCTGAAAAACTCGGATACTGAATTTTTAGGGGGGGTTCTGGGGAATGACGTCCACGTACATTTTACATTTTTACATTTTTAATAGTCTTGTATATTTTAATATCCAGCTAGCAAAAACTTTCAAAAGATATTAAAATATTGACAAATATTCAAATCCACTTTTACTTTGACTAATTACGTTCAGTCTCTCAATCTCAACTATTTACATTGAGATCTTTGAAGCGGAAAAAAAAACAGAGGATTATTGAAGTGCTCGTAAAAATGTGGAATGAAAAGAAAAACAAAGTACAGTTAAAAGAGCTAGTAAAATAAGGAAAATCAAGTGTTCACTTTAATAAATGGGTCCGTTTTACCCAAATTCTCCTTGATACATCTTAGATTAACGTTTATCAACAGATGCTTAATCTGAAGAGTTGGATGTTATCAATATTTGCATGAAACAAACGCGATTTTTCAAGGAAAAATAAAAATCCTGGGGTAAGGAATTTTGAGACACAAAAATTGTCGTTTGGGTGAGATATTCGGGGAATGAGATGGACTGGAGAGTTATGAGTCGGGTTTTTGGAGCATGAGGGATTATTTTGGGAGTGAGTGGGTCTAGGAGAAAGTGGCGAGAGTTTTTTTAAGGATTATTATACGATCTATTCTAAATTGTATAAAAATCGTCTCTTGATAGTTTTCGAAAAATTTATTTTGAAGATAAATTCTTGACAAAAAAAAATCGTCTTTTGAATTTCACAATCTCCAAAAGAAAACGTCCTGACATTTCCATAATTTAAATTAGATTGTGAAAACAAAAATGGATTAATACTTGTTGACTGCATAATTATTTTAACAATAAATTATTTCCGGGAAAAATGTCACAAAACATTTTTTGTAGCCAATGAAATTCTCCGCAAAAAATATTTTCTGCCATTTCCCCCTGAAATCACTCAGCACGGAGATAATGCAATAGCGGCTCAAACACTTTCACCGCTTCACTCCTCAATTTCTTTGTTTTGTGGAGGGAGTGGGAGTGTTATTATTGGGAGTAGGTCAGTGTTGCTATGTGGATCCAGTTATTTTGGTTTTCCAATTTGTTAAAATACGAAATTAACGCATTGCATTTCTCTAAAATCCTCCAAACCCTCCGAAATGTTGAATTAATTTCTGTGGATTCTAATTTCCACTTCCCAGAATTGATAAAATGGTCTCTGATTTGAATCTAATGGACACCGGAAATTAGTCAACATAAGTAGGCGATTTACAACTAATTGTTATGTACACTGAGGCCTCGAACGTGATTAAAATCTCTCGATTTACGACAAAGGAGTGGAAATATCTCGTCACAATAACAAAAACCCTAATCAAGTGGCGATTTCGCTTGAACTAACAGATTTGAGAGAAAATGTCAGATGAATTTTCGTACAGAATTAAATTCCCTACGAAAATTCACCTGACATGTTTCAATGAAATGTCAATGCAATGTCAAATGGTCAAACCCCAGTGGACTTTAAAATCCCAATGATTGAAACGAGTCCACTCCACTGACACAGGAAATGATTCAGCAGATATGGGTCCATTGGATCTAATTACTCCCCATGAAGACTCAATTGGACCACTGAAAATTCTGATATTAATCCAATCAATTTCCCCTCAATCTCAATTGCTCCTCCATCGATTCCCCCAGCATTTCATCAATTTCTTCATGGGTTAAAATTGATTGACATGTTGAATTGATATGAAGGATGATTTGCGACTGTTTTGGGCATTAGTTCGGGCTATTCCCTTCGCTATTCCCTTTAATTCACCATTCAGAGACAAAAAGAAAAGCGTATAGTTCCCAAAATGTTCTAATTGCTCTTGACTTTTGTTCTTAGGGACCGAAAGATGTCCTCAGAAGGGAGTAGTAAAGCAAGTGGCTGCAAAATTGGTGAAGGCCCTATCTGAAAAAGGACTTGCACTGCTCGTGAATCATGGAATACCAGACTGCAAGGTACAATTAGCTCAGTAATTACGTAATTGCAAAAGGAATGGTTTTGCAAACTGAATGGCTTCAGCATTTCAACGCAGTTCTATTCATTCTTCATTCCTCTACCTAAATAACTGATAACCATGCTATTCCGTGACTAATGTTCCCATTCATTTAGCAATTGCATGAAAAATAAGCACAGATAACAGAATTTTCCATTGTTCAGGGAATTCTTTTGCGCCATTTCGTGGAGGGAGTATTCAATGCCAGATTATCCTGATTAACACTATTTCATGATTAGTCGGGGCTAATTGATGATTTCATACCTGTGGAATTACCAGAGGTGTTGGGTATTACGCATCAGATTTATTCAACAAAGGGGGAAATTAATTGTTAAATTATTTTCTGAGAAGTCATCTAGTATTGATATGCTGTTAATCGACGTAAACTCATTAAATTTGACGAATTGCGCATTGATTATTGTTCAAGATGAAGGCTGTGTACAGATCTTTGGACAGATTTTGTGAATTACCAAAGGAGTCGCGTGAGAAGTATGAGTTTATATCGCCCTGCAGTCACGGATATAAAAAACCAGAAACTGATCAGTGAGTAATGCACATCTGGACTCTGACTTTTAGCATAATCTCTCTTTACTGTGATCCCCAAGACATTTTCAAGTTGCAATAAACCTCCACAAGCGTGAATTTTCATTATTCCCCGAAGACATTCAGCAGACAAAGACATTCATAAAAAATTTATTGAGAAACATCTTTTGATATTTTTTCGCAGGAAATTACATTCTCCACAAAAAAAGCCTTGATATTTCCCCTCAACCCGATATTTACCGTGATAATAACCAATTCATTCTGATAAAAAACATCTCATGTTTTTCCTCCAGAAATTTATGTCTCCTTTCCTCATAACTTCCTGCTTGATGAATCATTAAAAATCTTATCTCACAAAATATCAATCCGCACATGCAGATACAGCGTGACTGAAAAAGAGGCGAGACACGAATACATCATCAGTGGTGGTGACAATAACGTTATGCCAGACGACGATGTCCCCGATTTTCGATCGGCCGTTGACGAGCTCGCCAGGGACATGAAACAGCTCTCGACAATGTTACTCACCGTATGTCATCAAATTAGATAAAAAAAAAAAGAAAAGAAAAAAGAACAGAAACAGAACAGAAACAATTTTTTTTTTAAATCGAATGCACAGGCTCTCGCATTTGGCTTGGAGCAGCCTGGAGACTTTTTCCTGAGTAAACACTCGCATATTTTGGAGGATGGAAATGATTCCACCATGAGAATCATTTATTATCCACCCTCGGCTGTATCGGAGTCAGGGACAATGCGTTATGGACCTAGATGTGACTGTGGAACTTTCACACTGATTGCTCAGGTAATTCGAAAATTATTTTTCCTCGGCATTTTTTTATTGCTTGAGGATATCCAAGTATATTTTACAGTTTGCACAGGATTATTATTTTTTTAAGTTTTCGTTGTCTATAAAATTGTGAATATGAATAATTTTTCTTTGGAAAATTAATCGTTTATAAATGCTTTATAGAGAATGCTCGTAATTTTCAAAATTTTCAATTTGCGAATTATTTTATTAATTCTCTAAAATAAACTTTCTAATTTTTTCAGATTTTTAAAATGTTTTCTAACGATTGGATATCGACATTCAATTTCAGACCTGCAAAGTTTAAATAATGAAATTATTTACTTAGACTACTTGGATATCCTTAATATGAAAACTGCACGAAAAATATTGGAGCGACATTCTTGTAATTTTGAAGATTATAATATAAGACTCTCGATTATAAAACTTTCCCCATCATAAAACAATTCCCATCACAAATTGTTCATTCTTCATTTCATCAGGATGAATTAATCACACAAAAAATGAGTAAATAAATAAATTAACGAATGACTAAACTAATTAACCCCATCTCTCTCTCAGGATTGCGAGGGTGGCCTCGAGATTCAGTCTCCCAACGGCGAGAGATGGGGCAGAGTGGGTCACTTACCCGGCGCAATTTTCGTGACCACTGGAGACAGCCTAGCCAGTTGGACGAAGCAGCAGTTACCCTCCCTGAAGCATCGCGTAGTGGTGCCAGAGCATTGTGGCCGTGGTCGTCACTCCATAGGGTTCTTCGTTCACCCCGACGATAACGTTATCATCGAGCCATGCGACACGCAGATATCAATTCCATCCCAAGAACCAGCCATTTGTCGTTTGGTGAAGAAAAAACGAGGTGTTCTCACAGCATATCATCACCTCCAGCGTCGCTTTCGTGAAACTTATGCCTCTTGAAGTTTTATCCAAGTATTACGGGGCACAATGGGTGGCCTTATGAGTGGCCATTTTCTTATGGTAATAGTAAAGAGATTTTTTTTTTCCAAGTAAAGGGAGAAAAATTCACTCGAGTGAATTGTTTTTGTGATCACTGAAGAAGAGAAGTATGACTAATTCCCAGGAGCGTGGGGATTTATTGATTGATTTTTAGTTATTTCGGGGGGAGGAACTTATGCATCTGATGGTAGATCTTGGTCAATTGTAATAAAAGGGTTATAATTGATTTTAAATTGATAATTAAGGGAGGGAGAACGTGGAAAAGGCGTGGGAAGTTTTTCGGGGATAATTCTTGAATTATTGAACAAAGATAATTGAGTTATTAACGAAAAATTTGTTGAATCTATTTCAAAGAAAATTTTTCTGCTAATCGCGTAATTATCTCGTTGATAATTAACGAATTACTCCCCACGAAATCTTTCGACTTAATAAAAACGAGTTGACAATAATTATCATTAATGAGTGATTGAATTTTGATAGAGCGAAATGTCCTCGGTCTATTTTCTTAATAAGACGTGACTTACATGTACGAAACGACATGAGCCCTCAGTGGAATAATAAATCAATTTGTACTTAACTTAAAACTGAAAATATTTCCTTGATTTTTCCTGTAATTTTTTGCATAACAGGCAGTGAGGGAATTGTTATTAAAAACCTGGGTCCCAGTGAGTGACAGAAGGTACTTCATAATGCTTGAAGCAGACTATTGTGTCTCCTGGTTGGACAGTGACTGCTGGATCCTCAAACCTCAGGCCACACTCGACCCCTGACTTCACTGTGTCGACTTCGGTTTTGAGGTGCCTCATTGATGCTAATTTACCTGGGAAAATGATCATGTCTGAGCTCAAATTGAAAATTCCTCACGATCGATCAATGCATCGATTACTTAATGGATTTATCAATCAATCTTTCGAAACAATGACGTTGGAATGTGATTTAAAAATGATTTACCTTCGTAAATATTTTCATTTTGACGTATAATTCTGTACATTCCATTCTTCGTGAGCATTCCATCAGTGCAACGACAGCCAGCGACATTGACCGGTTTTCTCTTCTCGTTTATCTCGAATTGTTGAAGAACATTGGCTTTCCCTGAAGAAGGGAAAGAGAATTAATTTTTGCATAAAAAATTTCGATGGCTAATGAGTGATTAAGAATACCGAGTGTCTCCTCCTTTATCTGAGGCGGTAGTTTCTTCTCAATTTCCTTCTTGACATCATCAATGAGTTTGTATATAATTTTATGCGGACGAACTGAGACCCCCATTTTCCCGGCAAACTCCTGAATTTTCCTGGGTGTATTCACGTTGAAAGTGTAAATAAGCGCTGTAAAATGACGATAGTCAACAAGACGTCACTTGAAAAACATGAAACACTACTTGAAACTGTTGTAAAAACAAAATTCGCCAATTACCATCGAATGCTTCTGCGAGTTCCACATCACTCTCGGCCACAGCACCGATTCCATAATGAATGACATCGAGATGGCATCGTTTATTGTCTGAATAAGCCTCGAAGACATCGAGAATGGCTTCAGCAGAGCCGAGAACATCTGATTTTATTATCACATTGACCCTGGGAATTCCATCGTCATCATCTGTCTCCTTCTTCCTGGGGCCTTTTGTTTTGTTTCTCCTGCCTGAGGCCCTTCGTGCCGCCAATTCTTCCTTGTAAACCTGAAGATGACAATTTTTCATGAGAATTGTAATCTAAAAAACTATTTTCTCATTCATTTAGGAGAATGAAGAAATTCCTTCATGAGGTTCTGAAATATTTTTGTTAATTTTTACTTGATCATGCGCCTCTCGCCGTTTCTCCACAATCTCGAGGGCATCCAGTGCCTTAGCCTTCGCCTGCTGCGCCTGTCGATGTTTGAGAACAACATGCGCTCGGTGTTCATCCTCGACTTCTAGGATTTCATCCCCAGCGAATGGCAGTTCCCTCCAGCCGATTATTTGAACTGCTTCGGAGAGTTTGGCCTCTGGTACTGGGGTTCCAGCATGATCGAACATCGCTCGTACCTTCGCCCATGCAACTCCACTCACTGAAATTAATTCAAATATGTTTATTCATGAACTATAAAAAAATGTGCCAGCAATAAAAAATGTAATGGAGAACCCCAATTGCATTAGTTACGAATAATCACCTAAAACAGCTCCTTTCCTGAGTGTTCCTCGTTGGATCAGGACAGTGGCAAGCTTTCCCCTCCCCACCTGAGTGGAAACCTCGAGAACCACACCCTCGACCAGGCCCTTGGGGTCCCCCTTCAGATCCATGACCTCAGCCAGTGCTGCAATAGTCTCAATCAACTCCTTGAGATTAGTCCCTTTGAGGGCAGAAATATTGACAGAAGGAATTTCTCCCCCCTGTGACTCCAACTGAATCCCCTGCTCAGCCAACATCTTCTCGGTTCTTTCCTGCATTAATATTAGAAATGAATAACTCATTTTTTCCCAAAAATTTTGGTGAGATAAAACGAATCCTTTTTTTTTTAAGTGTCCATTTTATTTGATTCTTCAGACTTCAAAGATAATATTGGAGGGCATCAATATTTTCTTGTAACTAACGGCGTAAAAATTTCAAGAGAATTTATTTTGAATTATTATCATTAAATTGAATAAATCTCAAAATAACTTAATCAACACAAATGTGCCAAAATACGTCAAAATACCCCCAAATAAATAAACCAACAAAACGTTACCTACAATATCTGCCTCTGGCTTATCGATCTTATTAACAGCAACGATAATGGGCACAGCAGCTTCCCTGGCCATCCTGATGCTCTGAACAGTCTGCTCCATGACCCCATCGTCAGCAGCGACCACCAGCACAACGATATCAGTGACATTGGCCCCCCTGGCCCTCATGGAGCTGAAGGCAGCATGTCCAGGGGTGTCCAGGAAGGTGATTCTCTCCCCAGAGTCCAAATTCACGTTGAAGGCCCCGATGTGCTGGGTGATGCCCCCGAACTCCGAGTCCACCACTGACGTGTGTCTCAGGGTGTCCAGCAGAGTCGTCTTGCCATGGTCCACGTGCCCCATCACAGTCACCACTGGGTGTCGTTTAACCAGCTGCGAGGGATCAGCTGGGGGACGTCTCACTGCGTCGTTCACCTTCTCGTCTTTGACCTCTTCACTCCTAGGGGCTGGCACGAGCTTGTACCTCAACCCCAGGCGCCTCACAGCCTCGAAGATCACTTGGTGGTCCTCGATCACTGTGGAGGCAGTGTAGCGACTGCTCTCTGCGTAAGAGATTGCTGTCAAGACGTCCTTAATCGAACGATTGGAGACTGTAGAGAGGTCCTGGACTGTCATTCTCTTCCACACCTCCAGCACTGGAGACTTCACCATGGGCTTCTGGTTGTAGACATAATCACTGATGGCTTCCTGGAATATTTTGCAATCATCACCTATTTTTTCTGAATACATGAATAAGTCGCAATTCATTCATTTATTCGTGTACTCAATAATAAGGTGATTAAGTTCATCTGGTGCTTGATCAGATCTGAATATAAATATGTAAATAATTGTCTCTGCATTAATTTAATAAATTCATTTATTTTTTAAATTAATTAATACATTAAATAAATTAATTAAATGAATGCATTTAATTATTATGTTATTTTCTTTGAAAATGAAGGAAATAAAAATATTGAGAAAATTCGAGTGATTTTCTTTGGGTTTTCTCACCTTTTCTAATCGAGCTTTTGACTTTTTTCTGCGAATTGGAGTTGTGTGATAACACTGGCAGTTCATCACTGCATTCAAACCTAATAGTTTCCATTGGAGTTGATGGGAATTGATACTAATGACTGTGTTTATCAAAGGCGATGAGAATCTGAAATAAAAAGTAATCAACGGATTTATCGAGGAATTTTTATTTATAAAAATCTGGATTGGTGTCAAATGGGGAATAGTATTCTACATCGTCTCTTTTTGTTAATAAATATCAGTTAAAAAGTTGGATTTGGATATAACAATACTCAGAAAGAGGTTATGATCAACCGAATGAAAATTGATTGATTCCCCATTGGCGATATCAATTCCATTGATTTTCAAATTGTTAATGAATTGGTAGCAGTCGTAAGGTGCAAGGAAATAACACTGACAGGTGATAATTAATTAATAAACGAGTAATTACCGTTTGGCCACTGTACACGTCCGGCCTAATAGCGCGGCCATGATGAAACACAAGTGGAATTTTTCGCGCGACATTTAAAAAAGGAAATTCTGCGCTTTCCTCGTTCATCGCACTTTGAAGTCTTTATTGAACAGTCTCAACAATGCTGCGATCGTTTTTCTTAGTTTTAACACAAAATATGAAAGTATGAAACGTAAAATTATAATGTTTAACGATTTTTGGAACTCGTTGCACCAGCGACGAAGAACTCTCTAATATCTAATTAGTTTTTCAGAGTTGTCATCATTTTAACTTAATAATACTCAAGTATTTTAACCCTCAAGTAATTAAATATGGGTTTTGTGGCTCATAATGAATTTTCTTTTGCTTTGGAATTTTATGTCAAGAAATTTCCTAGAAATTTGTTGATCACCTTTTTAAAAAAAATAAAATAATAGCTCCAGAGTCTGGAAACCTATCCTCCAGCCCACTTCTACCAGAAAAATGAAAAAAACTAAAATGCCCTTGGCAAAACCCAAACAAAAAACTATAACTTAAAGAAAATAGAGGAGATCCTGGAGTCGACGATCAGGAGGTGCGTGGATGTTCTGAGCAACCAGGAACACGAGTTTGTGGGCGTACTGGAGAGGTGCAGGGCCTCTGACAGTATTGCTGCAGTTGAAGTAGACATGCGTCAACTTGTAGGTGAGGATCTGAATCCTCTCGAGGGACAGGCGAACAGAGTCAAAGATGATGTTGTAGTAAGTGGGCATGACAGTGTCGTCCTTGAAGTGTTGAGACACCAGGAAGAAGTCCTTCCTGAGGGGCTGGGTGATGATGTCCTCGACGACAGTCCCCAGGGGTGGGTTATCGACGCCATGGAAGAGTCTCGTATTGGAGTGGGTCGAAACGAGGATGTAGGCGAGGCTCACTGGGGCATCTCCGTATATCCTTTGAAGGGCATTGTGGACACGTGACACCTCGTGGTCCGTTATGTTGACGATCTGGCCGGTTGGCACTGAGTCCCGATACAGGAGGATTCGAGAGGGAAGGGAGCCACCGTTCACTTCACGAAACTTTTCCAGAGCCTTTGAGAGACTCGAGATTATGTTGAATGTCAACTGGTCGTTCCTCTCGTGGGACGATACTGCTGAGAAGTAGCGGGTGAGGCCTTTATCAAGAGTGGCCACTACAGCAGCTGGAGACATTAATTAATTTTTTCGTTGATTAATAATTGATGATGGAGAAATTTCAAATTTGGTCTTTGTTTTTCGGGATTATCTCGCCAGGGAGTGGTTTTAAGAAGAAATGCCACTGAACATTTTCTGCGGGAAATTAAATTTTCGACAAAAAATGTTCAGTGACATTTTGACGTAAACCGGCTCATTACCGAGATAATTAATAATTAATGAACAAAATAATACCAAAACTCCTATTAGATTCCTCACTGTCACGACCAATGCTGACTCCAATGACCATAAGTCCACTCAGAGGAATGTGAATGCTCCAGGGCACTCCCCCAATCTTGCAGCTGAGTTGAATGGCAACCTTCGTTGCTATTCCCTCGAGATCCTCCGAAGTGAAGCACTTATCAGTGATGACTTGGCAGGGGACTGCATTCTCCAAGTAGCACTTCTTCATGACTCGAGTGAAGATCTCAGGTCGACGGCCCTGAACAACAATCATCAGCAGTTGTGGATCTAGATCCGTTATCGATTTCTCAAGGTGTGAAGAGTAGCACTCGGGGGTGGACTCCTCCAGCTCCACATAACAAGGCTCTGAGAGGTGGAAGTTTCGAGTGGATTTCATCATTTTTTCAACGAAACTCTGCAGAGAAAATCATTGTCTAAATTAAATTAATTCGATTTGACATTTTCGTTAATAAATATTTGACATTTTCGTTCAGTGATTAAGAGAGCAAATAAATTCATAAAAAGAATAAGCAAGAACTAATGAGAAATAAATAACGATTTTTTCTCAATTCAACTCACTCTGGCTTCGAAGGCATAAGCCTCTGGTGTGACGACGACCCAATTCTCCAGTTTCACAGTCTGAAAAAGGTTCTTCTCCTTGAATGCGAGAGCCCACTCCCCCTCGCAGCCGACGTCCACCAGGCACTCGTCCCCAAAGATCAACTTCTCACGAGGGAGAATTTTCCCAGCCACGTCAAGCAGCTGCGAATCCAACTTCATATTCGAATTCTGCAGTTCCTCCTGAAGACTTGGATTGCTCATCAGACGATGATTGAACGCCATGAGCTTCTTCACTCGACTCTCAGGCCCCACAACCGTATGAGCTGACAGCAAGTCCTTGACAATAGCATCGTTTTTCAACGTTGCAGTCAATCCTGCAACAGCACACAGCTCAGGAACCAGATAAATCTTCTCCGCAGGCTCTCGACGATTTCTCGGTCTGTAGTTAGTCACCAGCAGGGGCTGCGAGCTGTGATAAATGTTGATCCCATGATGAATCTTGTAAAACTCTTTGTAAGTTATATCCAACTCGCCGTCTGCAGTCTTGATGTTGGAAAGTGGAGACATGGAGAAGTCAACGCCATCGATTCGATGAATCTTGTTCTCGTACTCTGCCCAGACCTGGAGGCCAATCACTTCGGCACTGAATGCTGCCTGATAATCAGGCCCAGACATCTCCATTATCTGTTGAAGATGTTTTTCATCTCAATTAATTTTTCTTCCAAATAGAAATTATAGGATCATCTTAATAAATTTCTCTTCGAAAATGGAAATTATAATGGAGGATTGAAATTATAATTTTTGTTTTTGACGTGGAAACGTCTATGTTTTGGTTTCGCTGTGGAGCATTTTGTGCATCGTACAGTATTCAGTGGCGCCATCTGTTGGCGTATAAGAGAACTAAGTCAGGGACCTACTTTAACAACTGATCGCGGGATCTACTTTACCGACTGAGCGAGGGGTCTACTTTACCGGCTTCCGTTAAAGCGTGAGATCGGGATTGAATGACGTTTATAGTACGTTTCACGTGGTGATGAATGGCGCAGAGATACATGTAATACAAGTACTTTGTATACGTAATTTGAATGTGGAATTACTTCATTATGTATCATATTTCTCCTATCATCGACCTAACGTCGTTCTTGAGCTGAGCTCAATGAACTCAGCTTAAAACATTAATTCATATTGCTATTATAATTTGGCGAGTCGCTACGTAACATAGACGTATCCACGTAAAAAATAACGATTGTATCAGGGATACAACCGCCCAGGGATTTTTTCGCGATTATCTCGGAAACTATGAGAGATAGAGCCTTAAAACCTATTCCATTCGATTCCTGAGGAAATTTGGGTTCCGTATAGTTAGATGGACGGCGCAGAATTGCGTTTTTCCACTTCCTAC
>NW_021680377.1:1265761-1285499 GCF_001412515.2 Diachasma alloeum | reverse complement strand
GAGATAGAGCCTTAAAACCTATTCCATTCGATTCCTGAGGAAATTTGGGTTCCGTATAGGCAGATGGACGGCGCAGAATTGCGTTTTTCCACTTCCTAGGAATTATACAAGATGAATTTAATTAATTTTTTTTGTCATTTTCGTTTTTCGCGATTATCTCGGAAACTATGAGAGATAGAGCCTTAAAACCGAATTTGGGTCCCCTGTAGGCAAGTGCACGACTCAGAATTGCGTTTTTCCACTTCCTAGGCCTTATACAAGATGAATTAAATTAATTTTTTTTGGCACTTTGGTTTTTCGCGATTATCTCGGAAACTATGAGAGATAGAGCCTTAAAACCTATTCGTATTCACGTAAAACATAACGGTTGTATCAGGGATACAACCGCCCAGAGATTTTTTGTTATTTTGCTGTCTCTCTTTCTATTTTGAAGTCAATAATAAAAGATTAAATAAACGATTGAAATTAATTTGAACCTGTTCGAGAAGATCGAATATCGAGAGTTGAGCTATGACTTTGTGGGAAACATCGACGCACATCATGACTCCATCGTCGTAATGCTGCACAGCAATCTGGTAGCCTGTCCACACCTCCAGGGCGTAGTCCTCGATGTTAACCTTGGCCTCTGGTGTATTGACGTCGTAGAAATCCCTGCCAACCATTCGGAAATCCATAGCCTCGAGGGCCCTCCTCGCCAGGAGATTGTACATCTGCACGTAACGATGATCTCGAGGCTTCATGTCGCCTAAATATTCGGCTGTGATCTGGGGCTCCTCGTCTGGAGGGAACTCCAGGGGGGGCTTTTGTGTGCAGAAGAGAAATGCCCCATCCAGGATATACGACCCAATGACATTACGATGCTGCTCGATGAGAGCCTTCTGGCGCTCGTAATTGTCCTCCTCCGGCTCGAATCTCACTCGATACCGATACAAATCCCAGTCCGGATCGCAAAGGATCTTGAAATAATTCGCTTTGAGGGGTACCAGATTTTCTGCAAATAATTCGATGAATAAATTAAATAAATTTGTTTATAAAAAAAATTAATTGATTGATCCTCATAATAAATCATTGCAAATTGATGAAATTACTCTCACCTGTGTTATCATCAGGATTATCCATTTTATCTCAATCGATTATTACTGGCAATAAAACATGAAAAAAATTATTACAATTTTTTAAATGATTTTTTGATACATTCGTTCATGTCAAATTTTTTAAAATCACATTGTCGTGTTTTTTAATGGAACTGCCATGCGACGCAGAGGATGCCGTTGACGTAAGAGTCGGTCTCGGATATCAGAGCTCGGAGAATCGAAAAAAAAGGTAAACAGTTTTTTTTATAGCTCTTGCACTCTTTCCTTTGTCCAAGAACAATCCGAACAAAAATTCCGACAAATGTAACTCCTTTTATACAAATGCACACGCTATCCCTTCATTCCAACCATATATTCTCTCATAATAATATTAATGGTAATAATTCATGAAAACGAATGGAATGTCTTCGGGCTTCGGGAGATTATTGAGAGAATGAATAAGAATATTAGAGTAAGTGATGAGTTAATTCGGTCTCTCGTGCTGCACAAATAATTCCACTCGATTGTCTCTAAAATATTACTCATTGGGAATCTGATACTCGAGAGGTTTCGAAGAATGGAAAAACGTAAACATGTGCATACCGGCGATGACAACAGAACAGAACAGACAAAGAGTTCACGTCGACGATTCGTAAACAATGACTAAATTCAATTCCCAGGGGATTGATTTTTAGAATTAAAGAATTAAGACTCACGTGCGGGGATTCCAGTGAACTGCAGCTATTTGACGATTTTTAAGACTGATAAACGACTAAATCGGTGGATTTCCAGTCGCTTATTTCGGAGAAAACACTCGTCGCACTCAAGCCTCGACCGCCATGAGCAATCGACGTCGGTGATTGGTGGATTCGGATTGGGGGAGTGGCGACGCAATTCATGATTATTTAAAATGAAAAAATCAGCTGTATTAATTGTTAAACTAATGTTTCAATAATGAGTTTCATAAAATGAAATAAATGGAAAATTATTCAGTCTCATAATAGGAATTGCGTTGTTCATTTCGTTTTGAGAATAAAATTTAATAAAAGATTGATGAATTTATTTATTTAGGGAAATTAATATCAATTTATGAAGATTGGCTTGAATATCGACGATAACGAATTGAGATTAAATTAAAACAATTTAAACAATTAGATTATTAATTATTGGCGCACGACAATTCAGGGGTCGATTTTATCAACTGGAGCGCTACCTCCAGTTGCCGAACGGACGAAAAAAAAAATTTTAACCGTTGTCGTCTCTCATAATTCTTGCTCCGAGGGTAAATATCCCTTTCCGATAAAAACGCCAATCGAGGAGCGTTCTGTCGCCCTGGATTCCGCCGAAAATCGTCTTTAATCTCGTGCATCCTCAATAACAGAGGCAAAGTAAGAATTTCGCTGGATTCTCTGTTAATAACTCTAATTGTTCCTCGAGTATTTTTGGTGGTTCACGTGAACTTTTGGGTTTGGGGGCTGTCAAAAATTTGACGTCGACTAACCTCGAAAATCACCTGATTGTCCATTCTGCGTTGATTTGCAGTAAACAAATGATTTGTTCAGTTGGAAATTGCTTTAACAATTGTTGCTCGATGATTGATGGAGCAATAGTTGGGGTTTGGGGAGTGCCGGAGGGTTCGCTGAGAGGGAAACACATGAGTTAACCTAAAAGTGCAGGTAATTGGAGCCAAAGTGGTAATTGATCTTACTTGTCTGCAGATGTTGATGCCCAAGAAGAATCGTGTTGCTATCTACGAGTACCTCTTCAAGGAGGGAGTCATGGTGGCTAAGAAGGACTTTCATGCACCAAAACACCCTGAGCTGGAGACCATCCCCAACCTCCAGGTCATCAAGGCTATGCAGGTGAGTTTTTTTCATAAAAAAAAAATAATGAGATTTTTTCATTGGAAATTTTAAAAACTAGTGGGGGGTGAGATCTTCTGGACGTTAATGAGTGATTTTCTCTTGAGAATTTCGAAATATTTGGCAGTGTTACTAAATTTCTGTTGATTATCTTGAGATGTATTAATATTTTTTCTCTAAAACCAATGACTGATCATATATTTCTGGAATTGATGAGTGAATTCTTATGAATGCGAATTTCGAGGAAATGATGGAATTCCAATTGTGATTAGAAAACAATTATTCTAAGACTTTTTTGTTAGAGAATTTTCTCCCCTAAACGGGAAATGCTCTTGATATTTTCTTCTAGAGTTGTTACTTCCCCAGAAAATTCCACAAATGGTTCATTTATTCTCGTATTTTTGGAAAACTTTAACTAGACGTTTTGTTCAATTAAATTTTTCGTCTTCAGTCCCTGAAATCCAGAGGTCACGTGAAGGAGCAGTTCGCCTGGCGCCACTACTACTGGTACCTCACGAACGAGGGTATCGAGTACCTCCGTGGGTACCTCCACCTTCCCCCTGAGATTGTCCCATCGACCCTGAAGAGACAGCCGCGACCTGAAACGGCGAGGCCGAGGCCAGCTGCAGGTGGCAAAAGCGAATCGAGACCGACTGAGGATCGTGCTGGATACAGGCGTGGCCCAGGTGGTCCACCAGCTCCTGGAGACAAGAAGGCTGATATCGGCCCTGGTACAGGGGATCTCGAATTCCGTGGTGGATTCGGACGTGGCAAGGCTCCACAGTAATTTCTATTCGATTTGTATCATGTAAAATAAACGAAAAAAATGAAAAAAAAATTAACATTGATCTTGTGTTAATTAATTAATTAATTAATTAAATCATTGGGTTATTTCCAAAACATCTAGTAAATTTAGAGGAGAATTGGAGGAGATTTTTTGTCATGGACAAGAGTTTTTTAAATCCCTCAAATTACAGTAGAAGCACTAAATCGATTTTTAAAAATGTCAAAAGCCATTTTTTGAATCCTACAAATTTCTAAAAAAATAATTCTAGAATTTCTTCTAAACTCTCGCGTAAACTATTCCGGAAAATTTAAAATCCCTGAATCAAGCAGAATCTCCAATTTTTGGAGTCCCCTCTCGCGCATGCGCCGCGTCCCTTTAAATACTCCGAAAAACCTGTAGAACCAAAACAGTCGGTCCTAACCAAGAATAAGAACAGGTGAGTGAACCCCTCCAAAGCATGACTTAAACCCCTCACAATTAAAGTCAAAAATCATTTAAAATCCGTTGTTTTTTCCCTCAGAATAAAAAAAAATTGAGAACTCCATGCGGAAAAAATCAGGGCAGCGATGCTGACGCTGGGTGACAGCACCCTGGCGGCGCTGATTCAGTCAGACGACTTCCTTCCCTCGCAATCCTCGAGAGAGCCCCTGAAGGAGGCCTCCCCGAACCTCCCCCAACCCTCCAGAACCTCCAAACCCACCCCCCAGGCCTCAAAATCCAAAGAAAACACATCCTTGGAAGCTTATTTCAACGAGAGCCTCGTCCTCTCGCGCTCCAGGTACACCCAGTGCACGCAGAAGCCCCCCCTGACGCCCCCCAGGTCCTCAAAACGAAAGAAAACCTCGAGAAACCCCTCCCCATCTATCGAAGCATCCAACAACGTCATTAACACCTCGTCATCCCCACAAAAGCCTGCAATACCTTCACGAGATGAACCCCAGGGTGAGGCCGACCTCCAAATTTCCAATCCCTCATCATCGAGGCAGGAGGGACAACCCCTCACCTCTAGAACCCCCAGCAAGACATTAACAATCCTGAAAAATCCAAAATTCCCCCTTCGTGCAAGAAATCTTCAGAAAAACCCAACGATTCCCTCAGGGTCATCCCCAGATCTCTCAAAATCGTCGTCTGCTAGACGTCAGGAGCATCTCCAGGCCCTTCATAAACCCTCGGCCTCATCTTCACGAGGAGATGCTCCAAAAAAACCCAAAAATCCTGGTATCAAACCTGAGTCGTCGTCTTCATCGTCTTCTAGACGTCAAGGTGACCTCACGGTCCCCCAGAAGCCCTCGTCGTCCTCGAAGAATCCCAAAAACCCGAGTATTGTTTCCCATTCATCATCTCCTGCAGAACCTCAGGAAAATTTTCAACCTCTCCAAAACCCTCCTCCATCATCCTCAGGATCATCTCCAGGGAAAAACTTGCTCAGGGCCTCGAGAATTCACTCCCCCTCGTCATCGTCATCCCAAGGGCCTTCAAAACCCTCGGCTTCCGGTCGGAATGTTCCCCAGAACCTCGAAAACCCCTCGCCATCGTCCTCGAGGTCAGAATCCTTGAACCCTTCGTCGATCCCTTCGCCCTCGCTGGTGTCTTCCCAGGACCGCCTGAAGCTGTCCTCCTGGGGTCTTCCGCTAACAATCCTCCTGAAGTACCACTCGAGGGGCCTCCAGTCCATGTTTCCCTGGCAAGTAGCTTGTCTCTCCACCCCCAACATCCTCAGCAACTCCAAGAACCTCGTCTACTCCGCCCCGACCTCCGCCGGCAAGACCCTCGTCTCCGAAATCCTCGTCATCAAAACCGTCATCGAGCGCCGCAAGAAGGTCATCTTCATCCTGCCGTTCGTCTCGGTGGTCCGCGAGAAGATGTACTACTTCCAGGTAGGGACAAAAATTTATCGGTCGTTTTACCGCAGGTTTACCCTTGAGGTACCGGGCACTGACCCTGAGAATTCTCATTTTCAATTTCATTTCAAGTTTTGAGTAATGTCTCTGAGAGTTTCATTGGCATCTGAGGGGTGAATGAATGCAGAATCAACATTCACTTGACGAAAAAATTCGATTTTGGCGAAAGTCGACTTTTCCTCTGACAGAATCCAAGATCTGACCCCCTGGATCCAAGAGAGAATACAAATCTTTGTGAAAATGAGAATGAGAATTTGCAAACACTGCAACCACCTCGACAAATTGCAATCTTCGTAATTGTATTTTTCCCGTGATTTGTCGCAAGTAAAAAACGCCTACAATTTTACCCCCCTTCCAGGACCTCCTATCAGACTCCGGGGTGCGCGTGGAGGGATTCATGGGAGGAGTCCAGCCCCCGGGGGGGTTCTCCTCCACCGACGTTGCGATAGCAACGATCGAGAAAGCGAATTCCCTGATCAACCAGATGATGGAGGCGGGAGGGCTCGTGGACCTCGGAGCAGTCGTCATAGACGAGCTGCACCTCCTGGGGGACCCCTTCCGAGGCTACCTCCTGGAGCTCCTCCTGACTAAACTCAAGTACATGTCCCTGAAGGAAGAAAACGTGCAGATCCAGCTGATAGGTATGTCCGCGACGCTCCCCAACCTCGACGTCCTGGCCAAATGGCTGGACGCGGAGCTCTTCAAGACGGACTTCCGTCCGGTGCCGTTGAAGGAGCTCTGCAAGATAGGCGTCACCCTCTACGACGACCGCCTGGCCCCCCAAAAATCCCTGACCCCGCGCGCCGACCTCCCCCAAGACCCCGACGACATAATCGCCCTCTGCTTGGAGACGTTGGCGGACGGCCACAGCGTCCTGATCTTCTGCCCCACGAAGAACTGGTGCGAGACTCTGGCGCGTCAGATCTCCAGCTCGTTCTCCCACCTGGGGCGAGCGGACACTGCGGTCGGCCGGAGCTTGCGCTCCCAACTGAACACCGAGGCGATCATGGACACCCTGGAGCAGCTGAAACGCTCCCCCTGCGGCCTCGACGGAGTTCTGAGGTCGACGGTCTCCTTCGGCGTGGCGTACCACCACGCAGGGCTGACCCTGGACGAGCGCGACGTCATCGAGGGGGCCTTCCGCTCCGGCGCCCTGCGGATCCTCACAGCGACGTCGACCTTGAGCAGCGGCGTGAACCTCCCAGCGCGGCGCGTCATCATCCGGACGATAATGTTCCACGGGCGCCCAATCGACACCTTAACATACAAACAGATGATCGGCCGCGCCGGGAGAATGGGAAAGGACACAGCGGGCGAGAGCATCCTCATCTGCAAGCCGAACGAGCAGCCGGCGCTGAAGAACCTCTTGAAGTCCTCCCTTCAGCCCATCGAGTCCTGCCTGCAGGGACCGGGGCCCCTGGTCCGCAGCCTCCTGGAGGCAGTGGCGTCCGAGGTGGCCTACACCCTCGACGACATCCTCCTGTACACCAGGTGCACCTTGCTGAGCTTCACAAAACTCCCCGAGGAGGTGGAGACCTCCACGAAGTCCGCTGTCGACTTCCTCGTGGAGAACGAGCTGCTCCTCCCCCAGATCTCCAAGTCCGGGGATCGACGGTGGGTGGCGACGCAGCTCGGCAAGGCCTGCCTGGCGGCTTCAGTCCCCCCGAAGGATGGCCTCTTCCTCTTCGAGGAGCTGCAGAAAGCGAGGAAGTGCTTCGTCCTGGACACCGAACTCCACGTGATCTACCTCGTGACGCCCATCAACTCCAGCAGTCTCATCGGCCAGATCGACTGGTACATCTTCCTGAACATCTGGAGGGACATCTCGGACAGTGAGAGACGCGTTGGACAGCTGGTGGGGGTGAGTGAGACCTTCATCCTGAGGGCGACGACGGGGAATGTCAGGCAGGGAAAGACTCTGGACGTGCACAAGCGCTTCTACACGGCCCTCGCCCTCCACGACCTCGTGCGGGAGGTCCCCCTGAACGCCGTCTGCAGGAAGTACTCGTGCTGTCGAGGGGTCATCCAGAGCCTCCAGCAGACGGCTGCGACCTTCGCGGGGATGGTGACGCAGTTCTGCAAGAAACTCGGTTGGAACTGCGTGGAACTCCTGGTGTCGCAGTTCCAGGCGCGACTGCAGTTCGGCGTCTGCAGGGAACTGCTGGACCTCCTGAGGCTGCCGTCGCTGAATGGACTGAGGGCCAGGAGCCTCTTCAAGGAGGGGATCACCACGGTTGCGGAGCTGGCGGCTGCTGATGAGCTGGACGTCGAGAGGGCGCTGCACAAGGCCCTGCCCTTCGAGAGCGAGAGGGATCAGCTGGGGGAGGACGGCGTCGACGCCGAGAGGAGGAGGCAGATGAGGACCATCTTCGTGACGGGGAGGGACGGGCTGACCCCTCGGGAGGCTGCCGTCCTCATCGTGAAGGAGGCCAGGGTGATGGTGCAGCATGAGCTGGGGGTGGAGGACGTCCACTGGGGGAAGAGGAGTGGGTCTGGGAGTGGAGTGCAGAGCTCTTCTGGCTCGCTGTGCACCATTGACGATGGGGACGTCGTGGTGAGGGTGGGCTCGGGGCTGGAGAGCCTGAGCTCGTCTGAAAGGGGTTTTAATGGGAGGGGGGACGTCTCTGAGGGGAATAGGACTGCGGGACTTCCCGGGCGTGCTGAAGCCGGTGGAAACGATGTTCGAGAGCCTGAGAAAAACGATGTTCAGAGTCCTGGGGGGGTTATTTCCATAAAAAAAACTACAGATGATGAGAAATTAGTTGAAGTCTCAGCAGAATCATCGAGACCCCCAGTGGAGCCATCGAAGACCCCCAGGGCTTCCTTGCTGAGGACGTCCCTGGCCAAATCCTCAACATCCAGGAGCCCAAGTCTCTTCGGCGACAGTTTAGGCCTCGACACCGAGGAATACGGCATCCTGGAGCAGAACGTCATCGACCTCGACAACTCCGTCTTCTCGGAGGTGGAGCTGTCGTCCTTCAACCTCCCAGGAACATCGGGGAATCGATCTAACAATCGGACCGACGAATTCGTGAGGCCAGAGGCGCCGCAGTCCCGTCCAGCGTCAGTTGCTGAAGAGAACCGCAGTAAGTCCCTGGTCTGGGACGAGGACTCCTGGAACAACACGAACGCAGTCCTCGAGAGGCTGAAGAAACTGAGGACTCCACCGAAATCGCAGAAGGGTAAGCTCGTCTCCAAGGGGAAGTCGAGCCTGGAGAAGGTGAAGAAGACCTCGAAGAGGAAATTGAGGAGTCCAGGGGTGGAAAAGTCCCCGATCATCAACGTGATATCCTACAGCAGTCCTGGGGGGCTGTCGACGGGGTCCAACAGGTCTGAGGACGACATAATCGTCGCCTCCCAGAGCGCAGACAGAACGGGGAGCGCCATGAGGACGAGAACCAGGATGAAGCTGGAGTCCATGAGGATCAGGACCCAGAGGACGGCCACGAAGACCCAGGCGACGATCCCGAAGGTGTTGGTTCGTCAGCCGATAGCCGACCTGAAGACTTTTGTCTGCGAGGACTGCAGCACCGAGAGCATAATCGTGAACTCCGACGACGAAACCCAGAGGAAGATGAACCCATCAAGAGCGAAGACTGTTCTCAAGACCCAGAAGGATCAGAAGGTGCGGGAGAAGCTGAAGAGGCCGGACTTCGAGGACCTCGAGATCGTCAACATCAGGGAGAAGGCGAAATTCAGTGAATTCAAGGAGAAACTGGCCTCCAAGTCCGAGATCTCGGTGGCGCTGGCCTGCGAGACGTACCTGAAGGACACGATTACGATTGGGACGAAGATAATCGGGGCGTCGAGCCTCCAGGAGCCGGGGAAACGCTCGAGAAGAGTTGAGACCTGCGTTCACAACGACAAACGCCTCTGCGGGGTGGCGATGTCCTGGGGGAAATCCGTGTACTTCCTCTCGTTCGAGAACTCGGAGGCCAACAGAGTCCCCATGAAGGAGCGGATGGCGCTCTTGACTGAACTGCTGGGCTCGAGACTCGTCGTCAGGTGCTTCTCGACGAAGGAGACTTACAGGACGCTCTTCAGGTGCTGTGGGATCGCCCCCTCCTGCAGGTTTCTGGACCCTCGGGTGGCGGATTGGCTGCTGAACCCAGACTCCCCTGAGAAGACCTTCACCAATTTGGTTCACGAGCACCTGCCGGAGGGCCTGGGTCTCCTCCACCGACTGGGGCCGTTGTCAGGGCCCTCAGGGCCGGGTTTGAACGTCAAGAGCTCGACCCCCAGTGACCTCAGAGCCTCCACAGAAGCTCTCCTCACCTTCTGGATGCAGCAGGGGCTCTCGAAAAAACTGGAGAAAATTTCCACGAGACTCCCGAGGACGTTTCAAGAGCTGGAGATGCCGACGGTGGTTTTACTGTCGAGAATGGAGCTCACAGGCCTCGGAGTGAACCTCCAGGCCCTCCAGGAGCTCTCCTCAGTGATCCAGGACGAGCTCTCCTCGATAGAGTCCAAAGCTTACGCTCTAGTAGGGAAAAAATTCAACTTCTCCTCGTCGAAGAGTGTCGCTGGAGTCCTGGGGATGGACACCACGAAGAAGGTCTGCACCAATAAGGCAGTTCTCGAGGCCTCGGCCCACCCAATTGCCAAACTGGTGGCCACCTGGAGGAAGCTCTCCTCCACGCACAGCAAGATGATCTGTCCCCTGTTGAACCTCGCTGAGAAGTCCTCGAGGATCCACGGGACCTGCGTGACCCACACGGCGACCGGGAGGGTCTCCATGCACGAGCCGAACCTCCAGAACGTCCCCAGGGACTTCGACTCCGCCGACAGCAGCTTCGTCGTCAGCGTCAGGATGGCGTTCGTCTCGAACGTGGGGAACGTCATTGTCTCGGCTGACTACTGCCAGCTGGAGCTCAGGATCCTCGCGCACTTCTCCGGGGAGAAGAAGCTCCTGGAGGTCCTGAGGAAGCCTGGGGATGTCTTCAGGAACATCGCTGCCAGGTGGTACAACGAGGACGAGGCGAAGGTCGACGACGGGATGAGGCAGAGGACCAAGCAGCTGTGCTATGGCATGATCTATGGGATGGGGACGAGGAGCCTCGCAGAGACTCTCCAGGTCGACGAGGCTGAGGCGAAGGTCTTCGTGGAGACCTTCATGAGGAGTTATCCTGGCGTCAGGGCGTGGCTCGCTGAGGTGGTGGAGGAGGCCAGGAGGGATGGCTTCGTGGAGACGCTGATGGGGAGGAGGAGAGCCCTTCCAGCGCTGAGGAGTGATGCTCCTGGGGAGAGGGGACAGGCCGAGAGGCAGGCGGTCAACACCAAGGTCCAGGGGTCTGCGGCGGATCTCGCGAAGAAGGCCATGGTGGACGTCGATGCCAGGATGGCCAGGGAGTTCGAGGGCGGATTCGTCATGCCTCAGATGCCTGTCAGGAGGAAACTCAGGAGCAGCAGGGACGGCGGGCCGAAGGGGGGCTTCCTGGTGCTGCAGCTCCATGATGAACTTATTTATGAGGTCAGTCAGAGGGACCTGGGAAGGGTCGTCAGGATCATCAGGGAGGGGATGGAAGGCGTGGCTGGGGTGGGACTTAAGGTTCCACTACCGGTGAGGGTCAAGGTGGGGACCGCCTGGGGAAATCTTGAAGAGTATCAAGGGGTTTAGGGGTCTTGAAATTTTTTAAAGATTCTATTGAATTGTGCCAAATTAGTTCATTCCATTACATGGATTTTTTTAATTATTCATTGTTGATTGTAAATATTCTCTCATTAATAATTCCATCAGATTTTTTAATACACTTCTGTTAGTTTTTGCTAAATTATTTCATTCCATCAGATGGATTTTTTAAATTATTGATCATTAATTGTAAATATTGTCTCTCATTACTAATTCGATCAGATTTTTTACACGCTTTTTGTGAATTGATGGGTTTCAGTGCTTTTAAAGAATTGATAATATTAAGATGAAGATTTTTTATGCTTCAGATTTATTTTAATGAATTTAGAATATAGACTGATGATATTGGTCGTTCAATTTTTATCATATTGAATGATTTGAATGGATTTATTGGTGGATAGCTAGGATATGAACGACTGATTTCTAGGATTGTAAAACAGGAAAATCATGTATTCTTTATAAATTAAATTTTTTACTCTCTAATTTACGGAGTTTTTTCTTTAACTCAAGAAAAAAAAGACAGAACAACAAGAATAAAATCAAGACCTGAACCCTCAAAGCCCACCAACGGACGACAGGACTATAAATAAAAACACAAATGCAAAAATTGACAATGTATATATGTACAACATACTCTTCATCTTTAATGTACACACGTGGTACAACATTACAACATTGAAACAAAAATGAGGCGACGAAAGAAAGAAAACCTCCCTCCCTCAAAAAAAAGTGACGCCAACTGACGATAAAAATAAAGAGAAGAACCACAATTAAAAAAATAAAGAAACATGTTTTTTTTTTCATTAAAAAGTACCTCAATACATAACTTTATTAAGGTATACACGTGTTTTAAGGATCATGTAGTATGCGCATTTTGTCTTTATTAACGTTTTCTTTTTCATTTATCATTAATTAATTATCCTATCTTTATCCTTCAATCATAGTAAGAATCTTATCAATTTGTTTTCCTTATCACGTAATCGAAATTCTCCTCGAAATCTTAATTCCCTCTTTACCTATCGTTATTATTCTGTTTAATTTTCAATATTATTTACTCGCATTGGCCCTATTATAAAATAGAAGTGATATACATATTTACATTATGTACAATAATTACCTTCATTATCTCATTCATGAATTATGAATAAACATTTTTGTTATTCCCAAGGATTTTTCTCCCACTTTTCACACTCTGTCCACATGAAGTTTTTTCATCCTAATTGTTATTCACAATTGATCCTAATAATCAACACAAATTGCACATTTGGACATCGATGCTGGTTTCTCGATAATTAACATCAATTTTTCGTGATTGTTTTAATTGCGTAATTGTCTGGTAGATTTTCCAAACTGCAGGCAAAATAATAAAACCAGCAATAACTTTTCAAATATCTCTCGTGGGGAATACCAATTTCGTTTTCATAATATTATGCTGACAATTCTCATAATTCAGTAGAGAAATGATGACACGATTGACATCAATCGTCAATTAACCATTAATTATCAATTAATCAAAAGTGATTGAAAAAAATTAATTTTTTTCTGCCACAAATTTTTCCTCAATCTCCAACATCAGAAGATTTTTCTCATCGCCAGAAAAAAAAATCCCTCTCCCTGTTCTCCCCAAACCCCATAATCACCGAGATAATCAACAAATAAAAAATTACACCTCGATAATTTCGCGGAATCTCTCTACTGAATTCATTCCTCACTCCTAAAATGTCTCAGGCAGTCTAATGTGTCTCATACTGCTCCCTTCAGAAATGAAATCCTCGCCCTTCCCCACCCCCAGGATAATCAACTTAACTCGTTTATTGTTTTGGTACAGCTTCGAAGAAATTGATTCGTATCTAACTACCTATCAATAATTCAGAATATGAATGAAAAATTGGACCCATAGTAATTCTCCAGTCCTCCAATCATATTCACGATTCAACAGATATACCCCTCACCCCTCGATCAATAAATCCTTCACTTAAAGTAGTGATTAATTAATAACTTGACGATTAAAAATCGAATAAATTGGATTACAATCGATTACTGATGCAATTGATGAATTCATGAACAGTGGGATTAAAATAATATTAACTGATTCAATCATTTTGCAAATGATTGAAAATTCAATTGATGATTTCTTGCAGAGAGCAGTACGAAGAACCAACATCGATCAGTCTTAGTATTGGAATTAATTTTACCAATAGTTGATCACCTTATGCATTGCAAAATATATAAATATAGAAGAATAACAACTAAGGTAATAGCGATTGGCTATTGTAATTGTCTTGTTTTTGTTATATTAGAAGTGTTGAGTCCTGGTGGAAATGGGTAAAACGTTATCGTTTGTGAATTATTTTTCATATTTTTAGCTCAGGTTTTCCCTCAGCGATGTTGGCAAAATAATCCGAATTATTTTGAACAATTTTTATCATTATTTCGACAAAAATAAATCAGACTTTGCAGAGAATTAAATTTTCAGCAAAAAAATTCCCTTCACATTCAAGATAATTCAATATGTGTTCTGTTGGCAGAAATAGTATAGATTGACTTGTTCATTCATTACGTTTTACCATTTCCCTTCTCAATAACTATTCAATGAAACAGTTTAGCTCCTGTTCACACACATTACACTCGAACACCGATTGACAATAACAATTGTCCTTACCACAATGTAATTTTTTTTTCCAATTTGTAAAACAGTAAAAAGAAATACCCCACTTACAACGACTGACACGTAAAGGACTTCATTAATGTTATGTAGTAGTTATTCTTCCCCTCTATAGTATCGATTAATTATCCTTTATGTATTAAATTATTTTACTATTAGTTGGCAAACGTTTTTCCATGTTTCCTTATGATTACTTCGTTTTAATTCACGTGTTTATACGCTCTTCGTGTTTTGTCAACACAAAATGTTCAATTTTTTCTCACCAGTCAGCAGTTGGAATTCGATTAACTTGTTGATTCCTGGGTATCATTAATTACTTATTAATTAGGATCCTTAAGTAGTTAGGGTCCCAAGTCACTGGATCTTAAACCACAACAGAATATTTCACTTGTGTCCATTCTATCAATTTACATTAGCTAATTTATCTAAGTCACGATCGATGGACGAGTTTCATTCATCAAGCATCGAGTCAACAAAATTTCACTAATTAAAAACAACATTTATTCAGTTGTGGAGAAACAAGGAGATAATCGTGAGATTTGGACAGCTCTTATTTCGTCGATATCTCGAATACTTTTGGATTCATCGAAAAATGTCAAGAGGCATTTAATGTAGCCCATTAAATTCTCCACAAAAACTCTCTTTTGACATTTTTCGATAAAACATCTCCTTCACCCCTCACCCCAGAATCCGCAGAAAAGAATCTCAACTGAACGAAGAAACAAACAAACAAACAATTCATCTCAAATAATAATTGCGAACCTACAGTTCCTCTGATAATGGATCATCACTTAGTGGTGGAGTGGTAAAACAACATAATCAACATGAAGACGTCTTAATACTTTCCTGTTAACTCTCCCTCAACACTCGCCTCTATTTCCACAATTCCCTTCCAACAAGACATTCCAAAAACCAAGCAAAAATCTGAAATTCAACTAAACTCACTCAAATTACTTCCTCGTTACTAACTCCCAACATTTAATGTTTTTAAATCATCACGGATGTCTTCAGAAGACAATCCAACTCCCACAATCCTCTCAAAACCCATTCACCCCCTTTTAATCCAATTGAGTCAAAAGTACGTTTTTTTAATCATGAAAAATAATGAAAAACTAAAGATTCATGAAGTCCTTAATTTTTTATTACTCACCACAATAAAAAATGCAAGAGTCATTTTTGAAAGAGACTAAAATAAAAAATATAGACTTTCAGAACAGATCCACACAATCCTATCCCTGAAAAAAAATCCCTTTTTTATTCTAAAAAATCATGAAAAGCTAACAATGCATCCCTGTCCCCAGCAAATTAATCCTTCATAATTCATCAGAACAAAAAACTGTGCAAAACAAAAAAATCATCAATCTTCCCTCTTCAATTTTCCGTATTAACCGGTTCCCTAGCATGATGAATCCTGACATGTTTATTGTGATTGCTCTTCGTACTACTGCTCTTCCCGCAAATATGACAAGTATAAGGTCTCGCCCCACTGTGAACCCTCAAATGTTCCTTAAGATAATAAGACCTGTGAAAAGTCTTATTACAAACATCACAAGTATACTGTTTATTCTCCTCATGCTCCTTGACATGTCTCAAGCAATTATACTTCCTAATGAACTGTGCCCCACAGTAATTACAAGTATACGGTCTAACATTCCTATGTGAATTCATGTGAGCAGTATAGTCACTGTGCCTGTAGAAAGCAGCGCTACACTGATTACACTTATACGGTTTAGTACTTCTGGCAGCATGGGTCCACTTGTGCAACTGTAAGTTCCACTTAGTGCTAAATGCTTTGGAGCATACTTGGCACTCGTAAGGTCGCTCGCCATTGTGAACCCTCATGTGAACAGACAACGACGATCTGAGATAAATGCACTTACATATGGGACACTCGACATTCTCATTCTCCCTCTGAGCATCTGGTACGAATCGCCTGTTGTGGGCCCTCCTCATGTGTCTGGTCAGGCTGGCCATGTGTATGAACCTCTCGTTGCAGTAGGTGCAGGCCTTGGGCTTCTCGTCGTGGGTCTCCTTGTGCCAGGCGAGCTTCTTCTTCGTGTGAAACACCTCACCGCAGTGGCAGATATAGTCCTTGAGCTTTCTCTTAATGTTGAGATGATGGCGATTCTTGTGCTGAGTGAGGTTGGAGTACCTCCTGAAGGTCTCGTTGCACAGATTGCACTTGACGGGGGCATTCCCAGTGTGGCCATTCATGTGCTCGTCGAGTTTCTGCTTCGTCAAGAAGGCCTTGTCACACACTGTGCAGGGGAAGGGCTTGATCCCCAGGTGTCGTTTCATGTGGAGTTTGAAGTTTTGCTTTCTGTAGAAGTACTTGCCACACTGCGAGCACTCCAGGGGGTGGATCTTCAGGTGGGCATTGAACTGGACGACTGAGGGGAACTCCTCGTTGCAGATTTGGCATTTGGAGATGTCGTGCAGGCGTTTAGCCACTTCTGTACCGTGAACTCGACGATTGTGCACCTGGAGGGAACGCTCTGAGGCGAATCTCTGGGAGCACATGGCGCAGGAGATCTCGAGGCCAGTGGGGGTCTCGGCCTTCTCGTCGCCGTCTGGCTTCGTGAGGTCTGAGGGCTGCTGCGGGGGCTGCAGCTGGTGCAGGAGAGGCGGCTGCGACTGGTGGTACGTGGGCACGTGAATCCCTGGGACGAAAATCTCCTCGAAGACGTTCATTCGACCCTCCAGGAGCTTTATGTCTTTAGCTTCTGGGGTCTCCAGGGGGCCACTGTTGCTGCTGCTGTTCGAGGGGCCTGCCTCCTTGTGGACTGTTGTACTGTGGACTCGGCGCTCCTTCGGGCAATCGAAGACTTCCGTGCAGAGGGAGCACTTGAAGGTTCGCTTCGTTGGGGTCTTGCGGTCGCGGTCCAGGAAGAGGGAGGAGGTAAAGTGGGTGGCCAGGGAACGACTGTCCAGGAGGGGAACTCCGGACTCGTTGTCAGAGCCCTCGGACTCCTCCCACGATTCACGAGCCATCAGGTCGTACGACGTCGACATCCGGGAGGACTCTTGACCTACGTACAGCTGGAATTCAGAGGGAGTCATTACGTAAAAGGAAGTGCTCGTATTTTTGTTTGTGTTGTGGGGAAACTCTTCCTCCGAAACCTTTTTCCCTTCTCGTATTTTTCTCTTCGTTCAGCTCAGTTTAATAAACTGTTTGCATTAGTTTACACTATTCTATTTTTATTTTCCTCATAATTTGGTAATTTCGTTTTATCCATTCTTATTCTTATTATATAGATTTTTTTTTTAATTCACATGTTACAACACTGAATGGAGAGGAATTATGTTAAATAGAAAAAACAAACACAAAACAAAAGTCATTCGAAATTACATTCGGGTAATTGAAATGGGTCTTCATGTATTCCTAAAAAAAATTTAAAATCGATATATTTTTGCGAATAACAGAAGAATACCCCTGAATTCGATTAAATTCTATCCTCCTGTTTCGATGAAATGAATAGAATAAATGAGAAAAATGAAAAAATTGAGACGAAAAAAAATTTTTCCGAATTATCATGACCTAATAATGAATAACCCGTCACGAATAAAACCAGACAACAAAATTCTTCTCCTCAAATCCCGCAAAAAACGTTATTCTCACCTGCCAAGCAGAATGCTCCGTGCAGCCATTGCTCTCCTGTTCGGACAGTTCCCCCCTGGGCGGCATAGTCTCATCGGCCCTCATATTAACACTCTTCACCTCCTCATCAATCCCCGCACCGCCCTCGCTGCTGGCCATAGACTGCTGACTAGTGGCGCTGATCGCCTTCTGACTGGACTCGCTGATAAAAGTGCTGGGCACAAGGATCTGCAGTCCATCGAACTCGAACACATTCATGGGGCCCGAATGCGCGTCCTCATTGATATTCAGCAGTTCCGTCGTTGGTATTTGATTGATAGTCTTGGCGATGGACTGAAAGCTCTTGGAGTCGCTGGTGGTGGGGTCGAGGCCCTCGATGGCGGTGAGATCCTGGCCCTGGCCCTTGCCGCTGGCGGGGGAGAAGCTCTCACTGCTGCCTTGCTGATTGGAAAGCACCGGGAATGAGCTGACGTGCTCAGTGATGACGGACTGATGGCACCCAGGGTCGAACCTCCTGCCGGCGTCCTCGGCCTCCCCCTGGGAGCAGTCGAGGGGGTTCTTCTGATGGTCCTCGCCCTCGTCGTCGCTCTCGCCATTGAGTCCCCTGAAGGACTGCACCGAGGCAGGGGACCCCGGCTTACTCAGGTCAGTCCTCACTTTGAGCCCGGATATCCCACTGATGGTCGACAGGGGTGTGCGCGACCTGTTCTCCTCGCTCCCCTTGGCGAAGGGCGTGTGGGGGCTGGCGATCTCCTCGATCTCCATGTCCTCCTCCTCGAAGTTATCCGGAACATTCTTCTCGTCCCCCTCCTCCTCCTCGTCCTCCTCCTCTCGATTGTCGTCCTCCAGCTCCTGCAGAGCGGCGGCGTCGAACCCAACGGGATAAAGATTGAGGTTCTCAATGGAGCCGAACTCCGACCTGGAGAAGCTCTGCTGGGCCTTCTTCTCCCCCATCGGCGAGGCGGGGGCGCTCAGGCTGCTCCTGTACCTGTACGGCGCCTCCAGCGCCTTGTAATCAATCTCCAGGGCGAGCGCCCCCCCGGAATCCGCCTGCGAACCCTCGCCCGCGCCCGCCGGAGGCTCGTGCGACGCCTCCGGCTTCTTCGGGGGCTCGCTCCTCTCCGGATTCGCCTCCATGATGTTCATGAGGAAGCGCTCGAGGTGCTCCACCTCCCCCTGCTGGGGTATCTCCACCCGCATGTTGATCTTGAGGCTCTTGCCGGCCTCCTCAGCCGGCGAGGGCGCCTCCTTCTCGCTCGGCTGCTCCTCGCGGCCCTCCGTCGTCTTCTCGGCCCTCTCCTCCCTCTCCTTCGGGTACTCCGGCCGCTGGAGGACGTGCTCGTCCCGGGGCTCCTCGATCTCGGGGACGATGCTCTCCCCCTCGTCCTCCTCGTCGTCCTTCTGCGCCGGGGGCTCGTGCGGCGACCGCCTGGGGAGCGTCTGCTGCCCCCTGTCCTCCGTCTGTCGGTCCTCCCCCGTCCGCTCGGCCGTCTCCGGCGGCTCGATGTCCGGGAGAATGCTCTCGTCGCTCTCCATCATCTCCGGGATGATCGCCTTCCCCTCCTGACTGCTCGGTATCATTATGCTCCTGGAGATGCTCTCGGCCACCGTCACCACCGGGCGTATCCGCGTCGTCGGGATTGTGGTGACGGGGGAGAGCATCTGCACCGTCGGCACCTGTTGCTGCTGGTACATATTGTACGGATTGTACAGCATCTGCATCATCTGGTTTGCCTGCGGCGGCGGGGGTATCGAGTACTGGGGGATCATCATCGTCCCGTTGTTGACGAACTGCTGGTAACTGAAGGACGCGAACTGCGGGGGCATCATGGCGTTCAGGGGCGGGTACTCGAAGACCGGGCCGATGGGGTACGAGGACTGCGGCAGGTGGGACTGACCCTGGGAGACCCCGGGCTGCGACGGGGACGTCTGGGACGAGGACTGAGGTAGTTGCGAGGGGGACGGCGAGGGGAGCGTCGGCAGGGGGGACGCGGAGGTGCTGCTGGCCTTTATCAGGGCCTCGATCACCTGCTCCTTCGGGTGCGTGTCCAGGTGACGCTGCAGGCTTATGCCCTCGCGGAGGTACAGCGTGCACACCGGACATGCCACTGCACCTCCGGTGTCCGATGCCAGGTTTAAGTCCATTGTTTCGGGTTTGGGTTTCTCCACGTGGAGATGTCAATCGATCGCGCGGCCGGGGGGGGGGAGAGAATGGCTCGGGGG
>NW_021680377.1:1263965-1265008 GCF_001412515.2 Diachasma alloeum | reverse complement strand
CGGGGGATTTTTGGGGAATCACTCACCGGATTGTCAGCAGTTGCCACCGGAATTCCCCCGACATCGCGAGTTTTCTGGGTTATTAACGGCAATTGATTGGGAATTGGCTTGTTCAGAGGGTATTTTGTGTGTCCTGGGGTGCGAGGGCCCCTATCAGGCCTTTACACACGGCTTAATACGTACATGATGCAGCCGTGATACGTTCGTGGGTGCCCCAAAAATATCGACGTCCATGGCCGCTGCGCTCGCCTCTTCTCCCTCTCTCCTCTTGATTTCTCTTCTTTTGTGCCTGTTCCACCCTCCCCTGATCCCTTCTGCTAGGTTTTTACGGTAATTTGATAATTGTTGCTACGATGGACTAAACATTTCGATAACTCGACTTCACACACATGTCAGTCACATGACGAGCAAAACCGGGGGTTGGGGGGATTTAAAAAACCGAAATGTTCGTTTTGACTCGGGATCTTTTTGACGGAATTTCGAGCCGTTTTCGGGATTTTGGGGGCACTTTTTTTTTTATAGAGCTCCTCGAGTGTCGAGCGGCGCGCTAGGGGGGCTACACAAATCGATATCCTGGTAAATCGCCAGCCTCCCCTGTAGGCTAAACCTCGGGCTTGCCGAGTGTGTGGCTCGTTCTCCAAGCAACTTCTCACTCTTTTTTTTTTTTTTTCAATTATTACCTGCGTACCACGTCTTGCCAACACAACCGTACACTTACACAAGGATTTGATGGTGGTGTGGGTCAATGGGGTATCAGTTTTACGCGAGACGGGGTGCAAGGGTCCTCCGGAGTTTTTTTGTCGGGCTCCGGACACTTCGGGGGTGGGTGCACTGGCTTTTCGGTGGGATTTCGCCTCGGGTTTTCGGGGCTTTGGGTGTCGTTTATTGTTCGGTTCAGTCACTTCACTCGTTTACGATGGAGATGGAACAGAACACTGGGGACTCTGGCGTCAATCCGAGAACTCTTTATGAGGTTTTTTTTTCGGTTTTTCGGGCGATGGAGTTTCCGGGGGCGGATTGGGGACGGGGGGACTAGTTGGGGG
>NW_021680377.1:1230985-1263895 GCF_001412515.2 Diachasma alloeum | reverse complement strand
GGGGGACTAGTTGGGGGGATTGGGGGGCTGTTGGGGGGTGTGGGTGCACATTGTTCGGGGTTTTTGGACACTTTGGAGAGCACTGGCCCCGAAATAACACAAGTGATAACGAGAGACCCGAGGGGAGCCAGCGATTGAGGCCAGCTGGGAAGTAGAGCGTTTCGCGCGACTGCAGCGACACTCGGGGGTCTGGGGGGAATCAATGGTAGGGGGCGGGGAGGAGCGTGTGGGGAGGTTTAGGGGTCTATGCTGGCGAGGGTTGGAGAGGAGTCGAAATGTCTTTTAACTGTATTAAAGAGATTACATCAATTTTTTAGTTAGAATAACACGACTGGACGAGGGCCCGAGAAAGCTGAAATAATTCAGCGAAACGTCGCTTCTTCTGACAATTTAATCAATTTTATTCTCCCACATCCCCTCATTCCTTCACTTTTTTTCGATGCTCTGGAGACGGTGGAGACCATCAATTGTCTTTCAACATTTTTCGCAGAATTTATTCCTCAGTTATGCAGTACGAAAATTATTGATGAATGCAGAGACATTTTCGGGGATATCTCAGAAATAAATGGATATTTCGGGAAATGTCAGAAGACATTTTTTGTGGAGAATTTAATTTCCAGGAGAAAAAGTGATTTGGGATTTTTTGGTAGACTCAACGGTTGCTGAGATATTCGCGAAATAAACTCGATTTTTTTCTTTCACTCCGGAAGACGAGGGCTGGAGGGAAGAAGCGCGATTGGATTTTCGAGCCGAGGGTTCCCGAGGCCTTCCGGAGGCTCTCGATTCATCGTTGCGCTAATTCCTTCGGAGTTATTCCCTGGAGTGTCTCTCCCTTCGGCTCCCACGTATTATAACCTTGTTACCCCCACAATTTCTGTGTCAACTTTAGTCGAGCCATTTCCATTGATTTGTTCCTTTATTTTATTCGTTCGTTTTCCTTGTGTTGAAGTCGACATGGCGAAGAACCAAGTGACGAGTTGGACAGGTAAAAAATTTAATCGTCAACTCGAGGATCGTTGACTGATGAAAAAATTAAATCCCGACATTTCGATGAATTTTGTTTATTTATTGTTGCCCGCAGAGGCGAGGGACCAACTGCGGACCTGGAGGGAGAATTCTGACCGAAAGAGTCGGGAAATCGTCGCTCTCTGGGACTCCGTGCTGATGAGCAAAGTGGAGAACCTCGGGAACGAGAGTAATTACAAAATATTCAGACGAATATTCTTTTTGGAGTTCTTCAAACGCCGATATCTCGAGATCGGCAGGGTCAAATCGATCGATTTCCTTTCCCATTTTCGAGGGCTCTTTTCGAGCTTCAAAATGAGACGTGACTCGTCCAAATCGCATCATTTGATCGGGAGATATCGAAGATTGAAGAGAATCCATTTTTAATCGAATCGTAATTCATTGATCTTTTGTTTATTTATCTTCTGCACTGGGTCAGTCGTGTTGTGCATTAATATGGCGACATTCCACGTCGTCAGCATGACCCTCACCGATAATTGGAATATGCAGAAAAAAATATGAAACGTAAACATTTTAATTTGAGATGTGAGTTAGCAAATCAAGGGGGAATGAATCCTGAATTCCAATGTCTTTTTTATTATTTAGAGTATTTGAGGAATATTGGTGACTATTTCACGAAAAATAGGAGTTTCCAACAATTTCCCAGGCTGCAATTCTATTATGAATGATAATCAAGTCAATTATTGAGGACAAATGATAATTATTCATTCATTTATTTTCAAAAATTGGAATTGCACGAATTTTCTTCCCCTCTGAATCAAATGGGAAATAGTCTTGCCACTACTTAATGCAGTGGTCGAATGGTCACAAAAATTAAAATAAATTGTTGGAAAAATATTGAGTTGTTCTTGAGATAAGGATTTTCCATCTTTTAATTTGTTTTCCTAGAGTACCTCGTGCTGGAGCAGGTTTGTGTGGCTGCCCTGGACTGCTATCGCCTCCCCCTCGCGGAGTACTGCATTAAAATCCTGATGAGAGACTTCCCAGGGAGCCTCAGAGTGCACAAGTACCACGCGATGCACTTGGAAGCTTTGGAAATGTAGGTTTCACGACGAAAAGCTTTCATTTTCTCGATCATCATGGATATTTTTCGGAATATCTCTTAATCCATGAGGTCTAGAGAAAAATAACAGAGAACCTTTTTTGTAGCCCTGGAAATTCCCCACATAAAAGTTCTTCTGTAATTTTTCTCTAAACCTTCTAGTTTCAAAGATATTTGCAAAATCATTTTCGGGAAATTCTCTGAATCGTGATTTTTGTTTTTTACCAAAAATGTTGACTTTCTCGTTTGAATTGGGGATTCCCTCAGGTACACAGAAGCCCAGGAGGTTCTGGACTCCATAGTGAAGCGTGATGAGACAAACGCAGCCCCCAGGAAGAGGAAGGTTGCCATTCTAAAGGCAAGAGGGAAAACAGCTGAAGCCATCAAGGAGCTCACTGATTATCTCAAGATGTGAGTGAATATTTCCCACGAAAAATCAGGCGTTAACGATAATCACTCGATGATTGACTTGTTCAGGTTCATGAGTGATCAAGAAGCCTGGCACGAGCTCTGTGACCTCTACCTGCAGGAGCAGGAGTACTCGAAGGCTGCATTCTGCATGGAGGAGCTGATCCTCCACAATCCCCACAGCCACTTGATTTTCCAGAGATACGCAGAGATCAAGTATTCGCATGGGGGATTCGAGAACATGGAAATTGCTAAATCCTACTTCGCTCAAGCTGCCAAGCTGAATCCCAACAATATACGAGCACTTTATGGATTATTATTGGTAATTATTTTAAATAGAAATAAATTATTCATAATTTTTAATTAATTGGGCTGAAATTTCCATTTTCCACTGATTTTTAAATTTCAAACGATGAAATTCCTTGGAATTTCAGCCAAAATTTACCATTAAAATGATAATTTTCTTTTTATTACCATCAGACTGCTAACAACATCGCCTCATCCCCAAAATGTCCAGCCTCAAAGAAACGAGAGGCCACAAAAACGAGTGAATGGGCATCAGCACAGATAGAGAAGCAGTACAAAGCGAAATCAGCTGATGAAAATAGTTTAAAAAATGTCGAGGGTCTGCTCAGCCAACTGCAACTCGATGCCTGAGATGCCACCCTAGTCTAGCCTCAATTTGTATCTTTTTAAAAATCCAAACGATAAATTCATCAATAGTTAGTGATTTGTATATTTGTTCAAATAATTGTAATATATGTGTAAATGCCATATTCACGTGCATCACTGGTTATGCACGAATATCTCGACGAGGAAATTGAAATGTTCCTCTCTGGAATAATGTATCAAAGAGAATCAATAGTGAAGTGATCCATAAATTAGTTCAGAATCAATTTCACTCGGATTATTTCGTGAATATCTCAGAATCTGTTGAGTTCAGAGAGAAACGACATTCCCCTCTAGACTCACCAGTTCCCGAGACATTCTCCAACTTCTTCACAACTTTGTTACGAAAAATTAGATAATTGACGTCATTTTAAATGCTTGGGAAGACAACTGTCGTCACATTCCTGAAAAGTAAATTATCACGATATTTTAATAGAAGAGAAGAAAATGTATCCATTGTAGAAATGTCTACGATTATTTATTGAAATACGTTGATTATATTTCTAAGATAATTCGTTCATTCTGAAATGGAAAAAAAAATGTTGACTGTGTGACTTCGAGAGAAGTCGAAAAATCGTTGTAACTCACCCTGAGATAAGTTACAGAATGCAAGTGAAGTGAATTATGCAATTAAATGTTTGTTATCATCATGAAAACAGCTGGAGTCATCTCTCTGTGCTCTCACGAGACCTCCTCTCCCACTCTGCTTTGTTCTGGGCCCTCTCTGCTGCCTTTTTCATCCTTTTTTCCCTCCTGGACTCGTCCCTGAGGGCGAAGTACATCTCCCTGAAGTCGAGGATGTTCATTGTGCTGACTACGTCGTTCTCCTGGGGCTCACGAAGCTTTGTGTACGTCAATAATCTTCTCGATGCGTGATTACTCATTATCTGCTCGGAATTGGCTATCATTTTTAGGCAGGGGTGGGTGGGGAGCTGATCCTCACAGTAATATTCCCTAAAAAATATTTTTTAATTTTTTTTGTGCAATTTGTCACGTGAATTCGGTCGGAATAAATTTTAACTCTTGAATTGATTTAGATTTTTGCGAATACTTCGGAAAGCATTGGGTTTACAGGAAAATGTCAAATATACTTTTTGTAGGAAATTAAATTCTACAGGAAAAATGTCTTTTGTCGTTTTTCTCTACACCTCGTGGTTTCAGAGATACGAGTAAAATAAGAACTATTGTTATTGAAATTTTGTTTTTCCTGCACTTGAAATTGAGTTAATTGGGAGAACTTTTGGGAAATAATGATTTACCTATAGACTGGAAACCAACAGACTAATTTTCCATTGATCTCCAGATGCCTAGCAGCGAATTTCATGATGTCTTTGTACATGTGAGGTAAATTGTAGTCTATTTTCGATGGAATGTGAGCTGCTGCCTGGGTTTCGTCAATAGTAGGATTTGGTTTCGATGTTCCGATGCGTTCAGTGGCCTCTCTAACACCATACGGCGCTGTAAAAACGAGAGTTAATACTGCTGATTGATTTTTATTTGGAAATAATTATTCTGAAATTTAAAAAAAAATGAGAAAAAAAATGTTTTCTCGAAAAAAAAGGTTTAAAAATGTTTAAAAAATTGCTGAAAGTATAATTATTACGTACGATCTGTAATAATTGCGTTGACCCGCATGTCGGACCTCCAGAGGGGCTGGGAAAAATCGGAAACAACGACGTCTAGGTAATAAGCTTCTTTCCCATACTGTTTTACGTTTGCAGCAACACTCTCGTCACTGCTCCTCTTCTATTAATCAAAACCACGAATAAATAACTCAATTAATTAATTGAAACAATGTTAAATTATGTTAATAAATAATGAATGATGATTAATAAATAGTGAATGATCGATAAAAAAAATTGAGCAATTAAATGAATGAATTGGGCTTCATGTAAATACTTTCTGCGTTATCCTGGTGGGTCTCGTTCTGGCGTGAAGCATCATGAAGTCGATGTCAGTCCCCAGGATGTACCCGTCGAACAGTGCAGCAGCCACCAGCAGGGATCCAGTCCCCACGAAAGGATCCAACACGATATCCCCACTTTTAACTTGAGCCTGATTCGCCATGAGAAGGGATAACTGGGGATCCATCGACGTAGTCCCAATGAATTTTCTCGTCTTCAGGGATAATTTTTGGATTAACTCTCTCTGGCCTGTTGCAACCTGCAAGCAAAATTCAATTGAATGAATTCAAATTGTTTAAAATGTCGATATATTTCAAATTGAGTTCATTATTATTCAATTTAAATGGGAATGATGATGAATTTTCAGCGATAGGTCTGAAATTTCCAGAGATTTGTTTCTCTGGAAATCCCACTAGTGTTTTATAAAAAAATAATGAATAAGGAATTAATTATTGAAATTTAATTTACCAGTCTTCCAAAGAACAATTCCTCAGGGTTTTCGGTATGGGCATCAGGTTTCATCCCATAATACTCCATGTAATAGAAGCTGACGTCAGGGTTGTTGAGCCTGACTTGCCCCTCGATTTGAAGGTAATTGAACGACTGGAAATGAATTGCATTTTTTTTCAATCCAGTCGAGGAGTGTCTCCTTTTGTTATTTTTACCTCAATTTTTTCAATCTTCTCGCTCTGACTGATGTGTTTGCAGAACGTCTCGACGACGATCCTGAAGGTTCTGTCCTTCCTGGCGTGTTTATCCCACCTCTGCCTGGGAATTTTTCTCAATGCAGCATGCACTGAGGTAAAGTCTCTCTCCCTGACGTACAATTCTATGCAGTAACGCAGGGAAACTGCTCGACTCGCTATCGTCTGGATTGTCGATTCTTTCTGGCATTCGACGATCCAATAAGGCTGCAAAAAACATATGAAGATTAATTAAATTAATTAACTGGATTTTTCTGAAGAATTTGTTTCCAGTTTTCAAGGTTTTAACGACATTCTTTTAATTTAATTACTAATTACAGCAGAAAATCGATGAGTATTTCTGGAAATCACCTTAATCACTGAATAAATAGACTCACCTTATCATCAAACCTCTCGATGGCCTTGAAATCCTCGGAGGAAATTCCGAATAAACTCAGGATTGAGTCGATCTCCTGGAAAAATCACTCAATTGAAGTTTAAAAAATCTGGAAACCCTGAAAACAATTATTCCCAGGGTTTTTCGTACTCACAGCCCCTCGAAAGTCCACGTGTTCATGTGCAAACCACAGTAAATACATCCTAGAGGGCTCATTCATGATTTCTTCCTCGATTCGATCAAGTAATTCAGAAAATAAACAACAACAATTCAGCCTCATTCAACCGAAATTTATTTGTCAGCTGCACGTGGGCCTCCCCAACCGTCTGCTCACCAATCTCTATTTATTTCTCTGGTAGATGGAGCGTGAGGCGGATTCCAGGGGAGTTTCCTGCTGGGAACTGGTAAAAATCGTGGCGAATCCATCGCAGGCTTTTCTAATTCTGCAATTATCTCGATAACGAGTCGTTCTATTAAAAAAAATCATAAGACATTTTTTATAGATAATTTCATTTTCTACAAAAAAGGTTCTGTGATCTTTTCTCCTAAAACCACTCATTACCGAGATAATTTGACAATTAGAAAAATAATCACGAAATCCGACGATTTCGCATAAATTGGCAATTATCTCGGCGACGAGTGAGTTTACGAAAAAAAGTAATAAAACATTTTTTGTAGAGTATTAAATTCCCCACAAAAAAGTTATTTGAGGTTTTTCGATAGGGCGAACAGTTATCGAGATAATTGGACTCGAAGTTCACAGCTAACGATTTACATTTTATAGTCGTAATCATATGATTGCGGAATTATTGTTGACATAACCAAAATCAGATTGATCTTGTTCTATTTTTCTCTTCGTGAGTGACGTGCAGGTCCGAAATTAACTGTGAGTCCTCCTGATTACGTCGTTAATCCTTGGACGAAGGTTGAATGAATGGATAAGTGATTGTAATTGAATGAAATTGATTGAGAGAACAAACATGACAATATTGACGTGTGTCAGGGGCTGTTTGTTGATTCACTCGTTCTTTCTACTCGTTCTTTCCAGATTATTGTTGACAATGGGGTCGGGACGATAATTGGTTCGTTAATTACGAGAATTTCTGGGTGAAAATCAGGGGAAAATGGAGAAAATTGGGGAGAAAGGGAGGAGCTCTGGTGTTGTTGATGATGTAGTGACGTTTTTGGAGAAGGATTCCAGGGGTCTCCAGATATTCACGTATGGAGTCACTGGGATTGGGCTCATGACTGCTCTGTACAGGATAAGACCTGTGAGTCCAGTTTAAAAATTAATCAATTGATTTTAAATTAATAAGTCGATGAAAAATGATTGCATTCACGTAATTTTATGATTTCAGCTCGCCAAGTTCTCAAATCCAATGAGAGTTCCAGCCCACTTCATCAAGAAGCAGACAGTGCTTCGTGGGACAGCTGCAAGAATAGAGCCTGGCACAACATCACTGATTTTAGTCGATCATAAACCACTGGTCCCCCTCCCAAGACTTGGAAAGCCGAGATATTTACCGGTTAAAATAGCTGGAGTCGATGTTAACAGTCATGGTGAGCAGCCAAATTAATTCACCCCTTGATGACTCTTGAACTCTTTTTTTTCATTAAAAATTTAAACTCTAGAGTAAAATGAATAAAATGTTTTTTTAATATTTCGTCCTCTGAAATTTCAGGGGTCAGTTGGCTGTCGACAGTCGTCCAAGGTAATGCAGTAGAATTCATCCCAGTTCGAAAAACGAAAGACTTTTTAGATTGCACAGTAAAAATACCTCAGAAGGACCAGGTAAACATTAACTAAAAATAAAAATTAACAGTTAATTTTAATGAGGTAATTTTTCATATCAGTTGGCACAAACTTTTTTTGTTGGTAATTTAATTCTCTGCAAAGCCATTCTTCCATAATTTACCCCTAAAATCGCTCATTACGAAGATAATTACGAAATTAATAAGAAAAAGTGCTGAATTCTCCTGAGAAATAAATTTAAAAAATTATCCCTCGTTGAATAAAAATAATTCAGGAGCTCCTGGACGTTGGGAAAGAGCTGGTGAAGCTTGGCTTCGGCACAGTGGGTGAACTGTCCTCAATTCCGGAGGACAAGGTCTTGAAATCGTACAAAAAAGCTCTGGTGTCGGCTCAGAACTGGGCTAAATCGAAACGCAATGGCCAGTGGCACTTCCTCATCCCCCCGACCCTGTCCTGGCGCCTGAGGAATCTCCTCGAGGCCAAACTCCACCCGCGGACTTGACGAACAACGATCTTCCCACCGATACTGAGTTACTTAATGTTGAAGAAGAATTTTGTTGTTTCTACGGGGTTTCTGGCATTAACGAAGCTGAGAGCCTCCAATTTTCTCGATAATGCCGTTCGCCTGGTGCGAATTAGTCTCACTAAAATGAGTCTAATGTACTATTTAATTAGAAGAGATGAAGTGTCCAGATATTTTCGTAAAATTATGAAGAGGGATTGAATAAATTTATATAGAGATGAAACAGTTGCATTATTTTATTCATTATTATTGAATTTTTTTCCAGCAGCATATTAATTCCTAATGCTTCTTCAGGTTTCGAAAAATTCGAAGTCTTCCAGAGGTGTTCCCTCGTGGCCACCCATCTTTCTCGTGATTATTTTAGTAGCGCTATTTTATTTATTAATAAATTTTATTCACTTTGACAGAAATGCAATGTTGACAATTTTTATCGTTGCATTTCATTTATTTTATTAATTATAATTCTCTGAAATTTCGAGGAATTCTGTTATTGAAAATTCAATATTTCATGGACAAATCAGTGGAAACTGAAAATATTAGTTCAATTATTCCACGAAAAAAAACAGAAATCTGGAAAATTCAGTGTCATTTGGCACTAAATATTCGCGTTTTAATTGAAAATTCAAGTAAGTTGCGGAAATTAATTAATTTCCTTGATTTTTGAGAAAAATCTGAAATTTAATGGTTTTTCCCAATAAATTAAATCGCATTAACACGGGAGGACTCACTCTTCCGAAAATAATGACAGTTTTTATCGCAAAATAAAAATACTCCATCCATTAAAAAAAAAAAAACTGATTCTACGTAATTTTTCTTCAAGTTCACAAGATCAGAGAACACCGGGGCAAAAAGGGCTTTTGACTCTTTCCGAAATACCGGTGACTCATTAAATTGTCGCTGAAACCAGATAATTTTAATCGTTTCGATCGAGAAAGAAAAAAAATTCGAAACTTTGACTCTGATGGTAACGACGGCTTGAGTCAAGCTCGCGCGTGGCCCTCAAGATGGCGTCAGGCGTCCGCGCGGACTGCGCTACTCGGTCACTTCTCTCAGCAACAACTGTCACCAGTTGGACGCCAAGCACGTTTGCACTGCGAATAAAATGCGGAATAATCCGCTGGTGCTAAAAAACAATTCCCGAAATGCGAAAAAATCACTCCCGAAAGCCGTAGAGCGCGACAACAATCGATGAACAAACAAAACGCGAACGAAATTGTCCAGCGGCTGGGGGGTGTGTGTGCCGGAGGGAACGGCTCGCCGGTTCGCTCAGTCTACTGGAAGATTCCATTGTGAAAGGGTTCGAATGAGTTTTTGTTCTGTGAATTCAGTGTTTTCGTCCTGTTCCAACATCGTCAGCGGCGTTTGGCGGACATATCAAGGTACTTGAACACTTCTACTAACCGACAATAAAGAAATAACGGGAAATTAAACCGGGGGAGGGATTTTGTGGGCACAATTGAGGCGCAAGGTGACGGGGAGAAGCATACACCTCTGTCCTTCTCTCCACGGTTCAGCTGGGTTCGTCAGCTGATGAGAGTCACCTCCAGCCGACCGGTTTGATTTCCTTTGGCTGTTGTATATTTTTTTTATTTCTCATTTTTCGCTAATTATTGGAATTACGAGGTTTTCCTGGCATTGAAAAATCGAAAAAAATGCGAGGAGCGGGGCGAGGGGAATCGTTGGGCAAGTGTTCCACTTATTATTCATTTATTCGTTTGTTTATTTATTTGATGGATGAATGGAGAAAAGTGGAACACAAATTTTGCTCGGGGGAGAGGGGAATAATAGTGCAAGTGTCCCACTTTTCTTTGTTCAGTTATCTGGTTATTCAATAGATGAATGGGTCGGGATTTTTTCTGGGAATTGGGGGATGTATTCAGTTTTTGGAAAAGGTTATTCAATTTTGAATATTTGTCACTGCAGTAATGCCACTGTTGCGAGAAGGAAGTTTTAGATTTTTTTTCGAGTTTGAGTTTATTATTGATTAGGAGAATTTGTTAATGAATTGTTGACGTGGACGAATTGTCAGGAAACGTGAAAAATGGGAGAGTAGACAAAGAAATTGTAGGCAAAAATTATTCTCCCGAATTCTACAATTTGAGATCATTACTGAGTAATTTCCTTAATGATTTAAATGGGCTTATAATTAATTTTAAAAAAATTGAAAAAAATCAGGAATAGGCGGAGCGAAGTGGAAGGCTTTGTGATCCTTAAATCCTGATATTTTCATTTATAAACAAAGAATTTGGTAATTGGAGAAGATCACAAAATGTTCCATTTTGCCGCACCCTTTTCTTTTTGTCACAATATCATCGTCACTTGACTATTTAATAAAATTTACCATTATTATTTTACTTAATAAAATAATCCCAGTATCTTTTGTACAACAGAATTTACAGTCACTAAAACGTTTCAATATCAATATCGAAATTCTGAAAATTCGTCTGGGGGATTTAGAAAAAAAAAGATGAAAATATGAAAATTTTGCCTCATTCCATTGATCATGATTGATCCTATTCCTTCAAATCTCCATTTTTGCCGCATCTTTCTAAAAGTAGTTTCATCTCGAAATTATCCCCACCCTCAACAACTCGCGTGAGTCGCCTTTCACATGTACTGGGCACGATGCAGGAGGGAAGAGATCTTTTCTCCTTAATCTAACGTGTTATACTTCGGTATCTCTCGGCGTAAACCGTGGACCCCTCCTTCTCTTGCCATCGCCCAAGCAAAATAACACGGGAGTGTATAGGATAGGATATCCTTTATTGTTCGTGTGAAGCCGTCAGTAGGCCATAGTGGGCATGTGATTGTCCCGTGTGACTTCAGAACCGTTTGGGGTTAGCGAACCTGTATCAGAAATCGTCAAACAGCACAACCGTTTGCACTTTTCCTTACGTATGAGCGAGTCCACCAAATATCAGCACAAATTTTTACTGTTAGAATTTTTTCGAATTTTCTATAAAACCAAAGAATTTTCTGAACAGTTTTCCTGGAAAACAGAATTTTTTTTTCGAAAACTGGAGAATTTTTTTGAATTGTTTAGAAAACCCGAGAATTTCCTGGAATTTCCTGTATAAACAATCAATTTTCTCGAAGTTGCTATAAAACCCAAGAATATCCTCTGTAGAACTTGAAAAAATATTCTCGACAATTTGAGAATATCCTAGAATTTTACAGAAAGTCTGAGAATTTTCCAGAAAGCTCTAGAATTTTCTAGACGTTTCTACAGTGCATCCTAAACCATGAACTTATAGCCTAAAGTCAATTGAGGACCCCAAACCATGTAATAGTAAAATTGCCATTGAAATCCATTCAGTCGTTTTTGCGTGAATAAGGATCCCGTTGGGATTGCAATAATTAACCAACATTTTTCTAAAAGCGTCCAAATTTCCCAAAAAATCGCCCCTCAATCACCTCACCTTCAGACATCAAAATGAACCCTAAATTAATCATGCCTCCCACCCACCGAAGACAGTCGTAGTAAACTGTCATTTTGTTTCCCGAAATTTCAGAAGACGTTCACTGCAATAGTGGAAAGCAACAGACATGTACGAGGACCAAAAAAGTTCGTCAGGGAGTGGCGCCTCGACAAACTGCGATGAAGCAGAAATAGTTAATAGATTCTTGGCACCCTTGTGTGCACGGGATGAGACCGCGAGAAATATTGCCCTTGCTGCAGCTCGCACAATTGTCGAAGGATGGCTGGGTAGTATGTCAGGTCCGAATCAGTGGAGGGATGTGGGGGACACGGAAAATACGAGTGAAGAGCAGACAGGAAAGTTCAGAAGCCAGAACGGCAGGTGAGTTTTACCCTATTCCACATTCCTCTTTCCTCCAAAACTTTTCCGATGGTTTTACTGAGCCCAACCATCCAAACGAATGAATGAATGTTTTCTTCTGCTGAAAAAACATTCTTCCTGGGGTGGGGACGGGATTTAACGTCGACGTAAATGAAAGCCCTGAAACTTAATAACTTGAGAATAAGCAAACAAATGGCTCAAAATCCAGTGCCATTCTGTTGACCTCTGTGGGAGGTCTTTTGTCGATTGAAAATCTGGTGACGAACGCTTCCTTTCGTAGGTATGACATGAACATTGAGCGATCACCAACCAAAGCTACCCCTAAGCATCGATCAACATACCACCCTCATTTGCGCGATACTTTCCGAACTGAGGGCTTCTTCCCACAAAGTGTAACTGATCACAGCACCCTTCTTGGTGACCGTAGACTCGATAGCATAGAGGGATATAGTGTTGATAACGAGGCGTCGAATTTCAGTTCACCAAAGAACACATGGAACCGTAGTGACGTTGAGCCCGTTGTCGACAATTTCGGTAATGCAACATCCTTAGACGAGGGTGCCGGACTATTTATCGTTAACCGCACCGACAAATGTAACGTAGAACGAGATTCGCGCTTTGGCTCAAGCAGTGAGAGTGAGCACAGGGTGTTTGATCTCTCGTCGAGCGAAAAATCAAATAAGTCATATCAGGAGGAGTCGAGGCATCGACTTGGTAGAATGAAGGGAGGGAGACACAAGCAGGAAGACGATGACCCAGACCCAGACGATCGAATATACGGCAAGAGTCCAAAGTTCGATGAGAATTTTGGTCACCTCGAAACGAGTTATGGGAGTCATTTCCTCGGCCGCGAAAAAGGTTCTTTCGTGGGATCGGGGGGTGCTGGGGCACTGGAGGCCGACACCTCCAGACAATCTCGTAATCAGGAAGGAGTTGTCTTCAATACGCTGGAAGGTTTCGATAATGAGTGCAAGATACCAGGGCAGGAAGACGAAGTCCTAGAAAACATGAATCTGGAGAATTTTGATCAGCCCCCATGGGATTCTGCTTTCCCATTCCACTTGCCTTCGCGCACCATTGAGGACCGGGAATTCAGTGGTGGTGAGGTGACAGGTCCCCTCTTTCGAGAGGGGGAAACCTCCTCAAAAAGCGATCGGATCCTGGAGGGTCCTGACGTAACCCCCGGCGAAGTCGGAAGAATGCTAAATCTGGGTGACGCCCTGGACGGGCCTCGGTCACAGACTCGATCCAACAAATACCTGAGTCTCGTGATGCTGCACCTCCCAGTGATCCTTCGACTCAGCGTCAATTGCCCTTTCCAAAATGTTAGAGTCAAGTGTGCTGAGATCCTGCATATGGTCAAGGTGAGTCGGTTTAATGATTTTACTCGCTCACTTCTCTCTTCTTCTATCCACTTGCTTTGTACTGGATTATGAAGGATGATCACAGATAGATATACCTCTGATCAATCTTCAACCTGATTTTTAATGAAAAAATGACTTCTCGGTGACCGCCCCTACGAAGTGATGGAACAGATGATCCAGAATTTTGTAGGGGTGTAAAAAAAAGTTGTTCCTTCATTTCTAACATTGTCAAAAGATTGATCGCCCGACGTGGGGCTCGAACCCACGACCCTGAGATTAAGAGTCTCATGCTCTACCGACTGAGCTAGCCAGGCTTGAGGTAGCCGGGCTACTTTCTTACTATTCTGCGCCGTGGCTCTGAAAAAAAATACCCATTTCATACAGAGACATGGCGAACTGTGAAACTATGAAACCACGATGATCCAATTTTTGTAAAAAATTGCAGGACAGAGGACTTCCGGTACCTGAGCCCGCATTCAGTGGACCAAGTGCTTTCATACCAGCATCAGAGGTGAGTCACAACTATATTTATTCCATAGATAACTTTCCGAATTCTACTCTACGTCAAATTCTATTCGGGTACCGCGTATGAAGAGAGAAGCTTTGCTACCGTCTAATAACGTAAATTCACGGCCAATTCGGTACAGATATCCGACATTTAATACGTATGTAGAAAATTACATTCACTTTTCCGTCCGGGGAAACCTGTAAACTTTCGATGCCATTCTCTGCTTCCGAGTCCCTTCGCAGTTTCGAATTCAGCTTAATCAGCGGTAATTAGTTACTATCATCATAAAGTATTATATCATACTGAAGGTGGAAACCGACTGACCGACCGTTATATAGTTCCCTGTATTGGCAACCGATGCGAGCCGGCAGCTAGCTCCGCGCAGCTGTTGCCTGCGAAGGCTAGTCTCTACATTGCCTTTAGCTTCTCTGCAAGGATTTAATGCAGACATCTGTTTTGCCGAAACTGATCGTGATGTTTGGCTCAAGCATATCCATGTATCGAAACATAGAAAACAGTAAATAAGCAAGACGTGAAATTCATCAGTTAGCTCTGAATTTTAGTAAGATTTAGTAAGAGGCAAGATTTATGAACAAGTCCTATGAATCTCGGGTGTTAATACGCTTGTTATCAACAATATTCGACAAATTGTCCCCTTCGAAAGCAATAGTCTACTGATAGAAATGATTAGTTATTCTTAACGAATGGATTTGGTTGGAGATGAGGGTCTATTTGACTCGATTTTCACTTATCAGAAGAACCATTCGTTAACCATTAACGCGTATTCATTTGGTCATATTCAACTCTACCATTCGCTAATAGTTAACGAATCTCGTTTGGAATAAATGAATCAGTCTATCAGTGTAGTGTTTAGGACACACGGACAAATAAGAATGATCGCCTCAACATTCTATCCTGAATACGAACTTTGGGATTTCTCGGAGCTCCACGCGAGAGAGCCCTTTCTTGCCCAACTAGTCACCTGTTCACATATTCATGCCTCGTTTTCGGGTACTAATACCGCAGCAACGTCTCCACTGCATTTCGAAAATATATCGTCAGAGTAACGATTCCCAGGTGTCTTCTCAAAAGGACACCATAGAGTGCTATCTGCCATTATCTATCACCCTCCCTTGAATTTTTAAATTATTCATCACTGAGACCCGATCGCTGTTGGAATTCGGTGTATACACGGAGAGAAAAATACATTGAAAAGTGTAGAGAACTTTCCTTATAAATTAGTGTATTTCATCAATGAGAAAAAAGAACGGTGTTCACTCAGTTTTTCGAAGAGTCACATAAGAAACTACGGAAAACGCACGAAAAATTGGTGCACGACTCGCAAATATTAGTGTACCACGTGAATTTTGCCTTCGGTACGTCTCACGCTTTGGTGGGAAGGTCCACCAATTTTTGAGGAAATTTTTCTCTCCGTGTATACTAGGGCGGAAATAAATTCATAGGAAGTATAAAATAAGAATTGCAATTCTTCTTCCGGCGAAGAACTCCCACCCCCTTTGCACCGCAAAATCTGACAGAAAGGATTACAATGTAAACTTAGGGAGTGCAGCAAGTCGAGATAAATTCCACTCACGAGAATTTCATGCCGCAAGCAGTAGGGCTCCCAACTACGTAGGGACTTGTTAACAATTTATAACCGCATTCCTGTCCAACCTGTGAATAACAAGAGCGAGTGCATTTACAAGGAGCATCCTCGATTAGACAAAGTAATTACGTAATAGAGATGACGATGGTGCGTTCAAGTATTTCTGATTGAAGTAATTGGACGCTGCGATTGCCAGAGACTTTAAGAATGAGTTTCTATTCGAGTAGAGTAGAATTCGATGCGCCCGATTATCGTTTAGTGTTCGTTACTTTCTTATTAAAGCTCTACCGAGGGCAAATTTTACCTTGAAATGTAAATTGAGTGATGTAACCGAATGAAGAGGAGTCCACAAGAAGATCCGAATGCAAGGTAAGTAAAGAATATTTTTCTCAAATGACGTACCCTCTTTTTTTATTTGTTCGGCAATTCTGGGGAAAGACTAGTGTAGTATATACCCGGTACTAACGGAGCCCTTCGATAATATAATAAAATGCAAGACGCAACAGCAGCGAGTAAATTGACCCGCGTTCAGAAATAGTATCTGATAACAGATGATCCAAATTAAAAATGACTGATCAACCAAATCGTGAATCCTTCACCGTTCGTTTGGGTCTTTATGTCATAAAAATATTTCATCCTGACTAGATATATTTAAAATTTCATGGTAGACGCTCTCCAGATCGTCTACCAAGGGACGTCACAGAGGGATATATACCCACTTATATCGATTCACCATACGTACCTAAGATAGACTGCAATTTGCTGTCGATATACCGAAGGGGGATGCGATGAGACGCGCCAAGTTGGAAATCGATGTCACGGATTTTGTGTTCCATGCGCGATAATGGTTTACCAGTATTCAATTGTGTTGAACATGGAATGTTTCTGGCCGGGTGGGGTAGTAGAGGAAAGCGAGGAAATGTGGTACGTAAATTCCATGGAGAAGTCAAGTGAAACCGTATGCTATCCTCGGAATAGGATAAGAGAGGGAGGGGCAGTGGGGGTGATGCACACATCAGGGGCAGTCGTTTATTCGTGGCTTTTGCCTTGCCAGAAAAGCACCCATGACTTATGGGCACGTTGTCGTAATGATACTCGGCGTATACCGTTGGTTGGTTCAAGTGATGGAGAAAGGAGAGAGGAGACAGTGCTTTCGAGGAAAATGAAATGACTTGGTTTTTTTTTTTCTTATCCATTGTAATCGCGAAGGGGGAGAATATATAAGAGAAAGGATAAAGGAAGAATTGCCGGGAAAACTGGAGAAGATGCATATATTCAGACGAGTGAGCACATTCCACAGTAGGTTCAGTAGGTAGAGTAGGTATAGGTGGAGGAATTTCATCACTGATCGATTACCCATTATTCAAATGGAGAATGGGACGAGTCGAGTACTATTCCATGTATAATCTATACGTGTACTTTTTTTTGAGCGAGTATCAATTTCATGCGATCTCTACTTCACAAGTGTGTTGCAGGATGTGTTCTTTTTTTAGCAATTCCTCAGTGCCTCCCCCACTTTGTTTGATATTCTCACACTTTTCATCGCTGGTACAGCACACTGCTCCATCTGATTGTGATACACAATTCGTGTTTGTTCACCAAAAGCGCTTGTTTCCAATTTCATTTCCCTAGGATTTTACGCAGTTCAACAAACTGATCGAAACGGCCCTCGACTGTTACTGGGTGCAATCATTTTTTTTTTCCTTCCACTTGTACTTGCTCACTGCATCATACACCGTGATGCAAAATAAACAAATTTCATGGTTACAGGATTGCGGGAGATTGGAAAAAAGTGTGGGAGTCTGGGAGGCTTTTTTTTTTCTTTTTTGGAATTGGAATTACATCGGACGTTGCATCTATCAATAAAAATGTAAAAATGAAGCGGAACGAGAAAAAAATCCACATTCATCGGGATCAGACACGCGTAGCATTCGAATTAGCGGCGTAAACTTGACGTTGATATGGTTGAGAGCTTCTGGTGTGACATATATTCGTTGACAGCTCTATTATGCGATACGCCACGTTCATTTGCATAGAGGGTAGAGATGTCTGTCAATGCGCGATACTGAGTTAAAACGGATGGATCACGATTTTCAATTTTAATCCATAATTTTTTACTTTCTGAGACCTTCGCCGAAATCGTCCGAGACTAATCGTTGACCCTTGGCATTACTCCTCCGCTCTACATCAGATAAATTAGTTGACTAGTGCATGAGAGAATGTCGAGAGCACTGAACCTCTCGGTCAGATTTGCAAATAAAAGTTACAAAGATAAATCCTCGGAAAGAACTCCGGACTTTCCAATTTATCATTCGGTTTATCCAACTTCCAGCTTTCAATACATTTTTATCTTCTTACTCTCTGTTATTCCGGTAACCACGGACACCTGGATTATTCCTCTCATTCTAAGCGTAACCTCGCGCAGAATATCCCCCCCCCCTCCGATCTCCTCTGCCGGTGGAATTCGTCAAAGAGTTTCCTGGAGCAAAGTTTTTCATCCTGGGCTTGGAAACCGACGAAACCACTCTGCCGGTTAATATAAACCTCAAGTGCGCTTGGAATACGTAATATCTTGTGCTCACGACCATGAGTACAGTACAGAGGAAGAGAGATACCGTGTTTCCGTCCTCAGTTCTAGGGTTGGACAACGTATATACTCGATCTTGAATACGAGACACAGTGAGTTTTGATGCCATTTCTATCCTTCAAACCCCCCGACTTTACCTCCAATACGTGATGCTGTACTTGTGGTATAAATTTAGTATTTGCATGTCTTCCTGTGGTTCTGGGGTATTTGTCTGTATCCGCTTGGAAACGTGATCAAGAACTGTTAGAACGGGATATCCGTAATTCCATTCTCACCGAATTTTCATCAGTGTCAATTCAACCATCGGCGAATGGGCTCGAGTGGAAATCTACTGGAAATTCAGATACTGCCGGCTCGTATTATCAATCCAAATGATCAGCAAACTGTCAATGACAATGTGTGAAGATTATACTGTGTGGGGAAACAGTCGAGGAGTTGGTGAGCTGCCTAGGGAGGAGAGAGTTTGAATTTCCCGTAGGAAATGCATCAAGTGATGTGTGGCAAAGTGACATTTACCCTGTCGCAGTGGTGTCTTATCTAATCATATTCGAGGATTCTGGATGCTCCTGTCTCTCGGGAATCGTTAAATTCCAGGTGTCAGTGGAAATACAGCTGACGGATCTCAAACTGAAACTTGATATCCATCCAAAAGTGTCGTAAATACGAGATATCGAGCTGTTTTGTCTTCAGCGGTGGTGATGAATATACTCCCAAGCCTTCAATTTAGCTTCGTCGTTCCGTTTTTGCGGGATTATTGAAGCTCCTACGATTCTACAACTGAAGACTCGAGCTGATGACAATTCATGAAATCAGGATAATATCTCACAATGTATTTGAGGTAGAAGGACCCCTCCCATTTGAAAGTACGACTCTTTCACTTGCACCGAAACTTCTGATCCTCCTCTCCCCAGAATTCAGGTTATTATCTGGAACGACTCGGAAGTTCTGCGGTGGCCCATGATACTCCACGACCCGGAAAATTCAGAAATCTCCGGCTGACATTGGCCGGATGGTACACGCGAGGGAGCCAAGAGGGAGAAAAGAGGGGAAAAAAAAGGGAAGCCACCATGTAACTGCTCAACGATACGAGAGAGGCCAATCGCCTTGGCTTGAAGTCCTGTAGAGCACAGCTCGCAGTATTATCGCTTTTTCCTGTTATATGCAGGCCACTTGTTCTTGTATCCGTCTCCAACCCCTAGTGTTTTCATCCCTCTTCATCCCACTCACCGCGCAAAACTTCAGCTTGAAAGGCATCGTACCACGAAGAGCCAGCCACCTACTTGTCTGGCGATGAAAGGGGAACGCTTGTTTTTCAAGAAAACGGTGAGCCGAAGGGTCTTAGGTGGTGGTAAACTCCGGGGGGGGGGGAAGTGGGCTGGAGGAGGTGAGCTGATTTATCGAGGGACTGGTGAAAATAATACGATTCCTGGATAGAACGATGTGTGTCCGACGGAGAGAGGGTGAAGCTGATAGCGGTGTTTCCGGAATTTATGATACTCGGGGGTTTTTTTTTCGGGGTGAGGGAGGCATCGTTGGGGAAAGTTTGGCAATTCGTCTGTTGAAAGACTCGCAGTATTTGCCGTTGATGGAGGAAGGAGAGGAGCCAATTATGCGATTGAACAGATGAATGATTGTTGGCAAAATGGATGAGACATCTGGAAAAACAAGTGAGACGTCACGATGGCTTTTCATTTTTTATTTAAATGCGGAAGTGGCGATAACGTCAGTTATCACAGTAGATTCGTTTGTTATTTATTTAGATAAGACGATAGACCTCATTAGCAAAAGACATTGAACCATTGAACCTTGCCCCAAATACGATAACAGTGTTACGAAGTTGGATGTACATTAAATTGAATCAGCATGTCCGCTGTGAAATACTCCATCCCCGTGAACTATTCGGAGTTCACCCAAGATTTCCATTACACGTTGGTAAACAATACCTCCGTGTGCAATTGGTTCGAGAAGCCCTCAAGGGCATATACACTGTGTAATTCACTCAGCGACTCATCTCCGATATCCTGGGGGGGCCGAGAGGGGATATCCAAATACAGTTGACCGTAAACTCAATGAAATGCGAGACGCATTGTTGGAGCTTAAACTTCATTCCCGTGGCGATTCTCCACAGTTGACTGGCATACCAACTTCTCGCGGGAGGAGGGGGAGGGGGGGGGGGAGGAGGTTTGATCTCCCAGGAACCAGTGAGAGTGGTAAGCCATCTCGAACAGAGTCTCAAATTTTGTTACACCGAAAATGGAGTTAAAGGAGTTGGGACTTTGCTAGTTTGATGCCTCATGTACATGGATATAAGACAGTTCGAGTCGGCTTTCAATGGCTTGAGGTCAATGCATAAGGGTCAAATGGCCACAAGTGGCTGTCAAACGTTTGCACATTCTCCTCGGAGACTCGATTCCTCAACTTCTTCGTGAATGAAATTGAAGAACAACGAGTGAAGTATTTGGAAAGTATTTCTGAATCTTTCTTCGTATCACTGGTTTCCAGCGATTATAGACAAAATCTCATTTGTCTTCTCAACAGATAAATATCCCGTATTCAGAGCTCTCGTGTAAAGTTGAATGTAAGAGATCATTTCAGTAGTGAAGTGGTAAACGGAGATGAGTCGACTCATCTTCCAGTTGAGTTTTTGAGGAATATCTCCGAATCCAAGGGAGATAGCGGAATTTTCGTAATTACATTTATTGTAGCACTGAATGGGCTCCACAAGAAAGGTCATAACAAAAATTTTGCTATCTCCCTTAGATTCCGAGATATTGAGTGAAAACTGGTCAATAGTCAAAATTGACTTATCTCCTTTCAGCATTTTGCTAATGATTTATCAATCCATCGTTCTATATCGCGATAGAGTGCAGTCTGATATTCTCGAGAAGTATTTGGAGAAACAAACGAGACAAAATGCCAGGTTTCTGTGGTTTCAATCAACGAGACGAGTTCTCCAACCCCATTGATCACCTACTTTGATAATCCTCATCATCCCCGATATAACTTAATGATGAATCTTGTCGTGCTCCCGGGACTTGTCCAATCATCGAGTTTAAGGTTTGACGGTGGCGTGAGAGAATTAAACCCCATGGCAAATTCATCCGTGGCAATTGACGCACACGAGGGAGGTTACGACAGCCGGGTTGCTGCACTGAATCTCAAATAACCTCGTCTACGTTGGTACGAAGGCCATTATTCGCAATAGCAAGACACATACCAAGCTTCTGGCTGGCATTGTTGAGCAATCTATGGGATTACTGTATGAAGGCACGTAAAAGCCCCCTCTCCACCCGCTCCCCCCGGCAATCTCTCGACCCTTGAACTTACATTTCCATCACAACAACATGGATCCAGCGCTATTCTCACATCAACTGCGAATAGAGACGATAGATCCCCTCCTCATTTTTCATATTTCACTTGTTCAATTTTCCAATGTTTAAGGAAGTGTCCTCTGTCACTTCGGTACGTATCCCGCTGAGACGAGGCGCCCGGTAGTCAGCGAAAAAGTCACTCCCTCAACATCACGCCCGCATCGAAGCGATTCGCACTGGGAGGACGGAAAAAGTAAAGCGTGAGAGATAAAAAGTAGGAGAGAAAAAAAGGAAAATAACAAGTGATCTCTTTTCTCGATCTTTCTTCCCGCTCTCGCTATACCCCCACGACTTTTAGCGTCCCTAAGGAGATAGAGATATCATTTATCACATTCCGGGAATCCCCACTGGGAGCAGCGCGGGTATTACGTCACGTGATAAATGCAGAAAGACGTGATGCAAGCAGACAGTGGTGTCCTCTGTATTCATTCAATGCGCTCTAAAAAATAATTTATTCAGAAGGCTGAGGGAATAGTGTTGCAGGTTCGCATGCACGTGGGATGTCTCGGGAATCCATCAACCAAATGATGGGGTGTAAAACATTTAGTTTCCATTAGAACTGTGAAAAATTAAACCCCCAAATTCACTTCGACGCGAGCACTCTCGTTAAGAATTGAAACAGGTTTGGATCCCTTCGCCACCTGCTACGTAATCAGTGCAATATTCATGGGGCCCGGAAGAGGGAGATGGATTTTGGGGGGGGGGCTCCAAGGAGAATGACAACTCAATGAAAACAGCGTTCCTCCAGCCAAATGCATTCATCACCCTCGACTGAAAAAAAAAAATTGCTTATTTCGACATTTATCGCACCTCCGGGGATTTCATTGGCATCAGAATCGTTAGAACACACAGAATCAACTTTCACTTGGCGAAAAAATTCGATTTTGGCGAAAGTCGACTTTCCCCCCGAAAAAAGCCTAAATATGGCACTTTGGCTTCGGATGAAAAAAAATTTTTTTTTCATTTCTGCATTTCTCGCGCAAGTGAGGGTCTCAGTGGCATTAGGCGGGCCAGAAAATACAGAATCGACTTTCACTCGGCGGAAAAATTCGATTTTGGCGAAAATCGACTTTCCCCCTGAAAAAATCTAAGATATGACACTTTGCACCGTTGAGTTTGAATAAATTAGCAAGTGGCAGTCAACTCACCGACGAAGCCCTCGAGCGCCTTTCAACCGAGAGTTTCAACTTAAAAGTGATCACGGGAAGAGATAAAATACTCAAGTTTCAACAGTTGCACACAATACAGAATTAAATCTCCAGAATTCAGCGGTCGAGAGTTAATTCCGTCTCTTTTCATCATCACAGTCCAGTATTTTCCGTACTCCAATTCCCTCAAAACTGCGGCAATGGTGTCACGCGTACACCCCCCACCCCCATCCCACAATGGTTTTTACTCTCGTCAGTGGGGAAACTAGAGCCTTTATTGTCGGGTTCGTAATAAACGGCGTTGCCAGCGTAAAATTAATTATTCTCGGTTTGCCGAGGCAATGTAGGTGTGCATGCGTGTTTGCAGGGGGATTTGGATGATGGCAGGGTGATAGGGGTTGGGGGGGAGGGGGGTGATGGGGCGGTATGGACAGACGGGGGGAGTGAGGGTTGGACTCGGCGTGGTGCCTGCAGGTGGTGGCCGTGTTATATTCCGCCTGGCAGACGCGCGATATGGCATCCAGCGTTCTCGCGAATAATTAACGATGCGATTATTGCCCAGGCAACCCACCCTCATGGCATCAACTCCCCGCGGTGTTTCTCCCATTGGACATTTCGTTTTGACGACCGGGGAAACAGCCTTTGATCTTGCCTGATCACATTTTAACATCGAGCGTGACTGTACTCGACCTGCTACTTCTATCGACTGATGGGACGCGGTGGCGACAGGCGCATATTGAAATTAACTCGGCGGTAAAAAAAATAGACTTTGAAATTAGGGTTTCAAGTTGAGACATTGAGAGGTGCATTTTAATAATATAAATATCTGATGAAGCCTGGTGAGAAGTGAGGACACGTCTCAATAAAAAGCAAGTCAAATTGCGTTTGAGAAAAGAGTCTTTCATTCATTCACGTAGCTTCAAATAAATCAAAAGAGCTAATTATTTTTTCACCGATAATTTCGGATACGTTAAAAATAACTCGTGAAGCGAAATTTGGAGGGTGTTTGATAAACGAGGGGAGAATAATTTTTGTGCTGAAAAAAAATGAAGTTTTTTTTATGTTCAATCATTAAATCCTCAGCCATGATAACTCACTCCGTTAGCCTGTCGTTGACCATAATACTCTCGAGCCACACGCGTAACCGTGCGAAGGAGTAACACGAGTAATTTCACTTGCCTCCCCTTCCCCCGATGCAATCGAGGTTTTGCCTGTAGGATATTCCTACCAGCAACCACACAACACATCCCCTAAAACTGATTCTCCTATCGTGGTAACTCCGCTGCCAGGTTTCTCGCGTTGGTTACAACTTCTCCTCGTCCTCCCCACCGCCATCGCCTCGTGACCCTCGTATCCAATCTCCCAACCTCCCTAGATTCACCAAAATCGATCGGACGGCGTGTTGGCTGCACGCGGAGCACGCGATCGTAATTAGATCCGGCCTCCGGGCGACATTATTTTATCGTAATTGTTACCACCAATGGATCGAGGTAGTGTATTGTACCTTAAACTCATCGACAGGCGGAGAGAAGAGTTCTTTACAACACGGAAAAATACCTGAATCAGGGGAATACTGGCCGCCAACGTTCGGCCGACACTGGCCGTTAATGTCGGTGCAATGTCGGTCCAGCATTGGCGCATTCCACGTGTCTCATCCGCGAAAACTTGAGCACGAATAACTCAGTAATTGAGAAAAAATGAACCTTTTTATGTTATTCTTAATTCGAAACGCGAAAAAAATTAGTTCGGCAAGCCCTCTCATGTGCAATATAAGGGTCAGGCACTAGGTGTCAGAATATAAGGGTCAAAAAGTGTAGGTTAAACAATGAGGGTCAACAACCCGGGCTTATCCGAAATAATCATCCTCGAATTGAAACAGTATATTTTTTTTTCGTGAAGAAAAATGTAAAAGCTTTGAGACTTTCGTCACAGGTTCGCCCATGATTTCCCAAGATGAAGGAGTGAATGGGGTTTTTGAAGAGAGGTGACTCTGAAAATATAGTCGTAAAGAGACCGCTGACCCCTATTTTTCTCCTCCGCGCCGTTTCACTCTTTGCGTCCCGAACAAGTGGCGTTCCCGATCGTTTTTCGTAACCCTTGTCTGGTTCTACAACTGCGGGAAAACTCGGGGAGGCACCCGCCTCAATTGCCCCGCACTCCTCGACACGCCTTCGGCTCTTGCCAGTAAATTCGACGAGTTATCGTTAAGAAACCCCTCCGAGTCTCCCTTATCGCACATCGTCACTCGTTTTCCACCTGACGCGGGGATAACTTTCCGGTTGTTTCGATCGGCAAACAACGCTGATGTGACTCTGTAAATATTTTCTCCTTTTAATTAAAGAGATTGTTCAATTTTGCGGAATTTATAATCAGAAGAAAGGGCAATTGTAAATTTTGCAGCGACAGAATTTTTTGTACCGCGTCCCTCGTCGTCTCTCTAATATCCGATTGCTATTCATTGGATGCGAAGGCAGGGGATATAACGTATGTAACGTATGTAATAAGTAACCGCACAGGTGGACCAGATGCGGTCGCCTATTCCATCGAATGCTTATCGGGAAAATTGAGAATGCCTTTTCCATCCTCTCGTGTGTCCCAGGCGTACAAGACGTACTGTTACATAACTTCGTCATACTTCGTGGAGATATTGCTCATACTCTTCACGACAATGACTGCATAATACTCGGCAACAATTGCAACGTGCGAGTCTTGATGTTCGCACTTTATTTTCAATGAAAATGCGTCGTGAAACAAACGACGTTTATATTGAATTGATCAAGAACTCGGGAATTATCCAATTATTTCAGTGGCGTGCGTCGAGTTTCGAAAGCCTCGTCAGGCTTATCTCGTAAGAATCAATATAGAAAACAACACGTGGCGGCAGCGAACGACACTTGACTCGTCGACGATAAACTCTTCATTTTTATTTATTCATCGGGGGATAGTGTTGCATCGTATTCATGTGACTGTTATTTATTATCTTTGAAAAAACGTGTCAAGTGTTGAAAATATAAGATTGAAATCGAACCAATCAATCATTGAACTGTATCGATCTTTCATTGTTCGCCAATCAGTTGCAATCAAAACAAGATTAACAAATGGACTCTTCGATTCAAATAATCTGTCAATGATAAATCTCTGGCGATTGTTGAATATGTTGACACGTCAAAAATATCTCAGGATTTTTATTCGTGTCTCGAATAACCCGAGTGAAATTAATAATTCGTAATTAATTCGTACGTTTTATGTTTCGTTCAAAATGCAGAAGAAAAATTTGTCTGCGTCTGTTCTCTCGGACATGCCGGAGGCTGGCCTAACGCCAGCCTTCCCCGAGCGAGCCATGAATTTTCTTCACAATAACCCAACCAAAATGGCTCCAACCGCAAGCGAAAATGTTTCATAAACTCGAATTGCGAAGAGTGCTCGCAAGTTCGTTGACGTGAAATCTAGGGAGAGAAGGCCCATTTCCGGCGAATTAATTCGTCCCCTGGGCTATTGAATGCCTCGGAGAAGTCACCGCTGGCATACCACATAACAGTGAGTCGTGAGCTTGTGACGTTGCCAAGGATTCAGAGGGACCAATAATCGTCGAGGGTCTCTTGGAATTTCTGAGGGCTCGAACTAATGCGTCGCACACAGTGGCTTTGAACTCCCGAGGAATCCCCAGTATTCGATTGTACTAGTCCGTGAGCAGAGTATATTTTTGGATAATTAAGCATTGGCACGGCATTTTCAAATGATATCGAGCGACTTTACTGTTAAAACTAGGGTTTTAATGTAATAAGTTAGATCTAAAAATGTGTTTTATCGGCTTAATGTCTTAATTTTTTATTTGAAGCACTAAAAGTGATTTAAATTCGTCTTGATTTCAGACACTGGTGTTTCTAGTGTTATTTCATCGTAAATACTGACCGCCGACGTTGGGCCGACTTTGACAGTCAATGTCGGCGCAACGTCGGTTCGACGTTGGCTCGTTTCACGTTTCTTATCCGTGATAACCTGACAACGAATAACTAAAAAATTGAAGAACAAAATGGACCTCTTCAAATCAAATATTACACGTAATTCCCGATAACCATAGCCCTCAAAGCTCGTTATCAACTCGGCCTGGAGGCTCGTCCGAGCGATTGAATTCACCCATATTACGCAGCACGAGTCCAAGCACTTAACGGCGAATAGTCGCGCGGGCGCAAGCCACACGCGGTACGGAGGGAGTTGTGGAGGTGGCAAAAGTGGGGGGAAACCGGCGGGACACGTCAACTCGTCCTTCACGAAGGCATTCAGTAACCGCGGCACTACATTCGCGTGCCACACTCACTCCGATCATCACCGCCGAGCGCAAGTCCCTGTTAAACAGTGGAATTATTGAATATCAAGTGACTTAGGATACATAACTTGATTATTATCACTTCAAGTCGACTGCGTGGAATATTCATCGTATTTTGGGGGCGCAAAATCCCTAAGATTCTGGAGCGCTGTCACGTGGTGCCACAGCAACACATGCTTCGCGATTCACAGGTACTGAAAACAAATCGAAAAAAAATTTTCAAAAATTTTCCAATGCATTTCCTCGCCTGCTCGCAATTCCAAAAAATCCAGAGTTTTATCTCATTTTTAATTTCCGGGATTTTCTTTTATCGGAGAATTTAATATACTTGTACGATACGGATACTGCACAAAAGAATGATATGGAAGTTAACGTCAAAGACTTTTTCTTCGAGTGAACATTGTACCAGGGAGAACAATGGTAGCAGTCACTAAAGACTGAGTATAAAGCACGTTAATCCAAGCCCTCCTCCCCCCCCCCCCCNCTGTCACGTGGTGCCACAGCAACACATGCTTCGCGATTCACAGGTACTGAAAACAAATCGAAAAAAAATTTTCAAAAATTTTCCAATGCATTTCCTCGCCTGCTCGCAATTCCAAAAAATCCAGAGTTTTATCTCATTTTTAATTTCCGGGATTTTCTTTTATCGGAGAATTTAATATACTTGTACGATACGGATACTGCACAAAAGAATGATATGGAAGTTAACGTCAAAGACTTTTTCTTCGAGTGAACATTGTACCAGGGAGAACAATGGTAGCAGTCACTAAAGACTGAGTATAAAGCACGTTAATCCAAGCCCTCCTCCCCCCCCTGTTCTACACAAACAAAAGTTGCTCGATGATTTTCTGAAAATAGGGTAGAGCTGAAAGACCGATTAATCGGTGGATAAGGCACGAGAAGTTGCAAATGAGTTTGTGCCCGAAAATTTTCAAGAATAATGAAATTGGAGATTGTTATCGTTAAATTTGAAATTTCATTAGACAGTTCCGACGGAGGCCCTTCATTTTCTCGGTGAAAAGTGGTCGTTGCACGGCCTCCCTTCATCTCGCTGCATTCCTTGAATATGTAACATAAATTCAGGGGTGGAACGGGGAGGGGGAGGGGGGAATATTTCGTGTACAGGGCTGTTGTAACGGGTTTCAGTTGAAATACGGTATCCCAGGCTGGCGAGGCGTTCAAAGGGCCTCGAGGGCTTGCAGGTTAGTTTCCCCCATCCCCCGCCGGTTTTTTTTCTCCTATTTTTTTTGCCTATTTATTTTTTTATCAAAAGCCCTAGAGTCGTTTCAATGCCGCAATGTCCGGAACGCGCTCTTGCGCTCCCTGCAATCTGCATCCTGAAAAATATACGTGCATGCTCAGCGTGCATGCATAAGCAGTCGACAATAAAAAGCCCTGAGTGTGGATTTTCGTAACCTCATGAAGGGATTGTAAAAAATCACTGGGGTGAAAAGGGCGTGAGATGATAATGCGAAGTAAAGAATATTTTTCATTGATTTATGAATTTTCCGGCTTCCATTTGGTAGCCATGATAAATAATTTATGAATTTGTTCATGTCAAATCGTCTGATCAGTCCTTAAATGGCATTATGAAAATGCCTGGTCATTCGAGATTTCGCAACACAGTAATAACGTAAAAACGTATTTAAATGGAATATCATTCCGCAACCGGCAAAAATGTCTGTCGATTTTTTTTCCGTCTGCTTCTCTATCTCATTTCCACATGATGCAATGAGGAAAAAATTAATTGTATACATTCAGCTCTTTGAGCCCCTGACAGAGTGCTTGAAACTTTTATTCACGTTAAAATGCTGAAAAAAAGTTGTTTCCAACTCGAGTTTTCGATATTTCATATATTTCACAGAGCCGGTAACGACGTAACTTTCTACATAAAATTTTCATTGACCGCGCTGAGCCGATAATTACAAATGAGGTCGCCCACTGAAAATTCCGATTGCCCTCCTAATCTGCTTTTGAAATATCCAGTCTCGTGATCTCGTACAATGAGGTATTGAGAGTCGTGTATCGGAGGTTGATGGACGAAGTACTCGAGTGTAACCGCAGCAGGAGCTGAGAGACAACAGCCTCCTGATTGGAAGTATCTGATGAGACCACTGAAAATAGATTGAATTTTGCCATGCCAGTGCGATTAATGCACAAAGTTTCTCTCAAAACTCAACCACGAGAGGGCTTTGCCACAGCTCCCGGGGACAAAATTAAATCCATGAATTAAATGGAAGGGGAAATGGTCCATCTACTCTCAAGTACACGATAGCCGTTTTGTTCATTGTCGGGGGATTAACAAAACATTAACACCTGATCCTTCCATTAATTTTTTTATTAAACAAATCAGCGAAGTGGTCAAATTCAATTGTGGTTTAACTCAATTCAGTCATTAGTCGAGTTTTCCAGGAATATTTCCGAATCTAAGGGAGATATCGAAATTTCCATAATAACCTTTTTTGTAGAGCGAATTGAGAGTTACGAAAAAGGTTATGAGAAAAATTTCGCTACATTCCTTAGATTTCGAGATATTCATTGAAAACTGGCCACTTCGCAGAAATAATTTTGAAATTCAAACGATTGATTGAATTTAAATTTTATCTTTTGTTTAAATGAGACATTTTGAATAATTTCGAATACTCTTTTATCTTGATGAACTTTTTAATGAGTTTGACGTCACCCCTCGGCCATGAATAAAACCATATATCGGGTAATTTGCGATTAATTTTCCAGACGTCAATTAACGATTGAACATCACGTCTGGCATTAGAAACAACTCATTCACCGAACAATCCTCACTATTCCCCCCCTCCTGCGCTTCATTCATCCTCATTTTTTCTCGTTTTGTTCAAACAGTCCTTTTCATGCAGCATAATACAGGCTTAATGAGACGGCTCCACTATTTTCTTCATTTGTTCTTTTTGTTATTTTATTTCCGGCATTTTTTCATTCCCTTCATCCTCCTTCATCGCAATTCACCGTGGTACCCAGTCCCAGTTATTGCAGAAGCGTGCTGTGACTTTTTCACCAAAGAGAATAACAAAAGGGAGAGGGGAAAAAAAAATCTCTCTTCTTCTTGGAAAATATACTTTTGTCTTCGTTTGTCTCGGCCATCTCACTCGTAATTTTCTGGGTGAAAAATGTCGGATGTTATTTGGTCCAGGGTGAGAATTACTCGTCGGTTGAGTAATGAAAATTAAAGGTCCTGCAGATGGAAAAATAGTCTCGGCGGGGGTTTGCGGTCTTCCTGTAATGATCCCGCCTGAAATGGTTATGAATAGTCAATTCCAGCGGTTGAGAGGGGTGTGAACCCCCTCTTTCTCAATCTTAATCCCCTCTACCCCTTAATTTCGCGAGAGAAATATCGCCCGATGGATTATCATTATTCTCCTCTGGAGAATATTAAATCCGATTTCTCACGTTTTTCTCGCTCTCCATTGTCGAATTATGCGATGTCTCGAGAGTTCAACTGGGGAATAAAATATTCATAGTTTTCTGCTTCTTGAGAGCTCTTGATGTTTCCTTTTCCAGCGTTGGAATAGCAAATGTGGAAATTAAAAAGTCATTTGAGGGAGGGATTTTGATAACACATGTTTTGATTTGTGGTAAACTCCCCGGGTCTCGTGATGAAATTCTGTATTATTTGATTGAATTTTGAAATGAAGGAAAATTTTTTACATAAGAGAAAAAATGTTAGAATTTAATTCCGTGAAATTTCCATTCATCTCAAGAGAATTCACTTCTTGAAATTTCCATTCAATGAAATCATAGTCAATTTTCCAAAAATCCTGATTGATTTAATCGTTTAGTGGAATTCTCACATTATTCTAATGATAATATATTTTTAAATAAAAAATCAGAGGCTTGAACGGTTCGTCGTGGGTTCGTAAGCTCGTTGAAACCGAGCATTGCGAGCAATCCATTTCAATTACGCCAAGTAATTGGACTTCACGTTGCATTCAATCTTGGCGCAACACCCTCCGGTCAAAGACTGTGTGCCGAGTCCACTGACATCTCTGTTGTTTCATTAGTTCACAGTCAACACGAGTTTCCCACGCATTGACAGATTAATTAGATATTCGGCGTTGGTAAATACGATTCAGGGACCATTAGACGTCGGGTTGCCTTCTTTTGAGGTGACGAGTGATGGACATGTGAGCTGGCCTTCATCGAATTTGCGTACGGAATGTGTGAAGAGTTGACGCGACGAAAATTTCCGGAATTTTCCTTGAAATTATCGCATGCAAATTGACGAAGACATCACGTAGTCTTCAGGACGAATTTCTAATGTCGTAAAATGAGAGGTTTTTTCCATCTCAAAATAAGATGTATGATGGACAAGACATTTTTATGTCTTGAGATGTAAAATATTAACCATATTACGACGTGGAATTATTAGACGTTTTTGGTGAATTTTCGTAGACCCAGAAAAATCGTTTTTTTTAAATCAAATAAAAATCTTTATTTGAAATTTTTTACTTATTCCAAGAATATTTTTGTTGCAAATACATAAACTTCATTTGTTTCAAGAAGAAGGATTCAATAATATTACACAAACAATTTATTTATTCCAAATAAATATTAATTAACAGTAAAAAACATTTATTTAATTTTTAAAAAAACATCAATTCGTACCATTTAAATAAACTTATTTATGCGATTCAAATAAACTTTATTTGATTCAAATGAATCATTTTTCTGGGTGTAAATTTGCAACAAAAAAATAAACTGGGGCGAAAACTCTCAATTTCCCTCTACCCCCATTCAAACGAATCAAATTGAAATTTCCCCAAAACTTCACTCCCGACGCAGACCCGAGATAGCCCCCAGGAAGCCCTCGCCGCGGCCAATCCCAGACCTCTGTACACCTCCCCGATAAACTATCAGTTATCTTCCTCCCAAGAATCGCCTCCCCTAAATCACCCCCTGACATTATTACCACATCCTCCCCCATTTTTCACGACCCGCCATTTTTCCTCCAGTTATTCCGCTGTCCCCCGGTGTGATTCCACTTTGATTCGCCCGCGAACCCCCATTTACCGACCGCCGACTGTCGGAGCCCCGACGATTCACTAAAACCGCGGGGGAAACAATCGCCCGAAAAAAAATTCTTTCATATTTAACCTGAATCTTCGTCTCAACTCCGAGAATGCAATTACCCAGTTGAATAAACATCACGACTGAGAAGTTGTCATAATGAGGGGTTTTGTCAGAAGTACGACAAATTTTTAATTAAATTATATTTCACTTTGTCCGTTACCCTCAAAAGGAAAATGTTTGCTTCGTTACGCCGCTGGAGAAATATCAAACATTAACCCTGCCAGATCTTTTCAGCGAGGTCACGGTTCATGGTACCCAGTAAACACAGACTTTAACGCGTCAAGGGTAGTGCTGAAAAAGAAGTTGAAAAAAAAAAACGAATAGTAAAAGGGTGCCCCGGGAATTGTGTGCATTCTCCTCGTTTCCAAATTCGCAATTCGCCAGCAGTAATGCGAATTTCATGTCGCCCTTTGGCTCGGTCTCCCTCTCCCTCGGCAAACTTATCGAGACAGAGGGACTGGGGAAGTAGTTTTGGTACAACTATACATGTCCCGAACTCTCCCCCAGGCTTATTAATTTGAGAAATCGGAGGGTCACGACGACAATGAGAACAGATGCCCGGAAATTGAATGAAAAAGCGGATTCATTACTTATATTTTCCCCGGGAATTCCTTTCTCACCGTTCATTCACTCGATTATTCAACACTTAATTTGAGGTGCTCATCGTATACCCTGGGGGGGGGGGGGGGGG
>NW_021680377.1:1227413-1230589 GCF_001412515.2 Diachasma alloeum | reverse complement strand
GGGGGGGGGGGGGGGGGGATTGGGCGTCTCGAGTGCCGGACGATCGCGGGGAAAAGGGAGAAATTTCGCGATGGAAGAAAAGGAGAAGTTGAGGAAAATAGGAAAGTACGTGAAACAAGTCTGGTGAAAGTCGAGGAGATTACGAGACTGGAGGATAGGAGTGGACTTGAGGTGGGCTTCTATCGGGAAGTATCGGCAATGGGATTACGAGTTGTCGATAAATTACTTATCGTTAATCGAATTGAGATGGGTCAAGAGTCCACAGTCAAGACATTCATGGTATTTTTGGCTTTTTTTTTTTAGATTAATTTATTCATTTTTCCAGAATCGTTCGGTTACTAGAATTTTTATTTTAATCACTTGATAATGTTTACTGAGAGGATTTTTTTTCCTCGTCAAAAAAAAAGTAGATATCTCGTCGTGAATAAAAAATTATACGAACTATTCTTTGATTTCATGAAAACATAAAAGACGAGACTTGATTTAATATATTTTACGGTTGAAATACCGTCAGTTCGATTTGATTATCTACAAGTTACATTTTTTCCATCTCAAGAAATGTTATGAAAGTCTTTGCCTCTCAAAAAGGTGAGAAAGGTTGTAAAACCCGTGGAAAATTTCGTCTCTGCGGAGTATCATCGTAAAGAGTAACGGCATAGCTAAGAGCTAGTCTTTTTTATGAACGCCAGCCGCAGAAGCACATATCCTCTGGCATAAAAACCCTCTCCCCACCATCACTGCCATGACTTACTTCCGTCCAGTCCTTTAAAGAGCTGTTCAAATTGGCTATATCTGCGCCTCTTTTGCCGGTGTAAGTACACACCCTGCGACAGTTATTTTCCAAAACGATTACAAGAGTATCGTGGACACAGGGCTGTACATTCTACCTGTAAATCGCGAAGTACCTCGTGGCCGGTGGGATGAAGAAAATAAAGCAGGGAGTGCACTGACCTCGGTTACAGCCGGAGGGATTAATTTATTCTTAAACTCTCGGGAGAAGAGGCTAGGAGGGGGAAGTGGGTTGATTAAATTCCGTAAAAAATCATGTCTTAAATTGAGACTCTGAAAATGTCTTGAATTTGGGGGCTAAAGGTCTTGAAAAGGGGTCAACAGTGTCTTAATTTTATTTGAGAACTCGCTCCCCCATGACCCTTATTTGAACCCTTATTTTTGGAGTCTTAATATCGAGTACTAAATTTTCATTACCGGAAGTCGATACGGAGATATTCTGACCCTTGTGACCCCTATTTTGGCCCTCATAGCCCTTATTTCACCCTCTTGACCCTTATTTTGGCCCTTACGACCCATATTTTGACCCTTGCGACCCTTTATTTTAGAGTCTAAATTTCTAGTACCAAATTTTCATCACCAGAAGTCAATTTGGATTTTTATAATACAGAAAATAATTTTTTTCACTGACATAAATTCAAAATTCCTCATCCAAATATTTTCTTCTTAAAAATACGTCAGTAAATCTCAGAAAAGGGATTTAAACGAATGAAAAATATCCGAAACCATACAGAATTCTTCAAACACTCCATTCAAAAGGACTCAATTTAACCGTCGACACAATTCGGTTCTACTACGTTACCCGTGGGTTTTCCAGTGCGATAGGTAACACAGAGGCACCCTACAATGGTATCGCACGTCGCCAAGCCGTGGCATACAGTGCACACCCCCTTCCCTCTTTCACCCTTTCCCCCTTAACTATAGAAGTGTTGAAGCATTACGACGGAGAATTTCCGAGTGAGGAGTGAGGAGAATTGGACGATTTTGGTGTCCTCCAAAGAGATAGAGAGGAATCGAGTGTGGGTGGGTTTAAAGTTGAAGGGAAATGTTCAGTCGTTGATGTTAGGCTTGGGGCGATATTGGGTTTAAACTGAGTCAAGTTGGAGAGACGGACTATGGCTTTGTGAGTTGAAAGAGGCTTCAAACATGTTAGATGCAGGGTGCTAGTTTGGGGGGATTAGGATTGCCGGCGGGAGGGGGAGGCGAAGGGTTCATTGATTTTTGGCTGAGGACGGCGTGTCGGGATAATTCATGAAGGATTATTAGCTGTTAATTAAATAATATCACTAATAGTATGAGTTTAGTTTTGACAATTCATTAATATTCATTATTACTGGTGAGATTGATTGATTGATTGATTGATTTATGAAATTTATTCATGTTCTAGAGTAGTTTGAATTTAATTTTATTTTTTTTTAATTGAAAAATCTTGAAATTTTTGCCAATCACTCTATCCCCCGAAATTTTCATGGATTTTAAATATATTTTAAATATAATAGTTTGAGAATTTAAGTGCAACAATTACTTAATTTTCAAAAAATGTCCAACAGTGTGGGGGAAAAAAAATTAAATTTCAAATTTCCCTAAAATATGATGAAAATTTCCAAATGAAAAATATGCAGAAGGGCCTCCTCTTATTAGAACCCCACTGGTTTCTCTAAAGCGTCCTTTTCTCCTCGGATGATAGTGATTTCCTCCACGACAAAGAGTTCTCCCCAACTCCCTTCCCCCTGACACCCGCCGCTTTCCTCTCTGCCAGCATTAATCCTTCAGCTCTTTAAGTCGTTCTCTATCTCTCGCCCTAGTGCACACCCGATTCCTCATCCCCTCTTGCCACTTCGCCTCTAATGGTCTTCAACGACGAGAGAAAACTGGGACGAGATTAAAGCCCGGAAGCACACGTTCGACGTACGTTAACGGGAGCTTCTTTTCTTCCACCCTTCAACACAAAATCCCGAGTATTTCTCCAGTAGTTGTCTCTCACTCGTGCCCACGGCCACTTGGATTCTCCCGGCACTATCCAAATCCATTTGATACGACTTTTCGACTCCTCTCACTGGTTACTCCGGACTACAAGACTTCCCTCTCGATGTCGTTTGTACACCTCATCTCGATGGCTTTCAGGTGTGCAATGTACACGTGTGAGCGAAAAAAAGAGCCTGAAAAAAGGATTATACATCGTGACGGGTGAACTCGGTGTTGGGAAAGGGGTGAAAAGGTGCAGCGAGAGGTCATTACGCGAGAGCACTTCCAATCTTATGAAAAAAAAAGGGTAATTTTTTTTTTTAGACACAACGAGACCCCGGAGAACTGCCTGAGAAGAATTTACGGTGATCCATGGAGATTAAAAAAATCCCAGCCGCTCTCGGACGGGGGGGGGGGGGGGG
>NW_021680377.1:1167803-1226678 GCF_001412515.2 Diachasma alloeum | reverse complement strand
GGGGGGGGGGGGGGGGGGGGCAAAAAAATGAGAAATTTTAATTAAAGTTGTTAACGCGATAATAAACTCACGAAAACTGCAGATGATTTAATGCGAAATAGAATTCTCAATTAGTGTCTAATCCTTGTTAGGAGTGTTTCCTCGTTAGGAGTGGAGTAATATATCTTGAGTTTATGATTTTCACTTCTTGGCTCGGATTTTTCGGGGAGAGTTCCGCTTGCCGAAGGGTTGAAGTGGCAAATTGCTCAGCCTGAAATTTCACCGGGGTTATACCTAACGAGCGTAAAAGACAACAAATTAAGGAAGCCCTGGAGTTTGCATTTCTCTGGTTGAGAAAATATGTCTGATCTCGGAGTCGTTGAGTTGACTCGTGTATGTACACGGTACATCACTCTGGGTATCAAACCGGGAGATGGAAAACAGTGTCATGCCGAGTGGAAAAGGGAGATGACGTGGCAGACGAATGAAGAAGCCAAGGCTGGTGTGGCTTGGGGCCAGGGCTTTCACCACTATTCTCTCGTGTTCGAGGGGAAAAGGATGAGATTTTTTTCATTTTCCGTGCAATGGGTAACCGCAGTAGAAAGACTGTTGTTTGAAATTAAGACACTTGTCCGCTTTTTTCTCTTTACGTAATAGTTTTGTGTGTTCGTAAGGGTCATGAGGGTTCATAAGGGTCATCAGGGTCAATAAGGTTCACATGTGCCCTTGGGAAATTTGTAAACCTGTTGGACCCTCGTGACCCTTTTTTCCAAGGGTCCCAAGAGTCCCAAAATAAGCAAACAAAGCGACTTAAAAAATGAGTTAATTTTCCCAGTTAACAAATTTCAATTAATTTTTTAATCTATTTTAACCAATAAGGAATTTCATTGAAATTAATGAGTATTCACACCTCTGGTGACCCCCACATCCTGTCTCCTCATTACCATTTGCATTAACCTCAACAAAAAAGTTATAAATTATTTTCATCTCCACGCACACGCACACTCACCGATGAGAATGAGTTATATCCAATAGCTGGAGTTGTTCCGTTGAGCCATAAACAAAAAATATACGATATGTGTTGTAAACCGTGCGGAAAGTATTTCTCCGGACATTTTCATCTGTCAACGTCGCTTTTCACATCCGCAATCCCCCCCCCCAGGTGGAGCTTATTGTACATAAACACGCATTCAGCCGCTGTATTCTGTGCGTATCATCGCACACAACGAAAATCACGTAACATTCACGCCTGATGTGCCCTTTTTTTATGCTTCACTTTATATTCTCATTAATTACACCGAGGGGGTGTGCGACGCACCGAGGCTAGTCACATCGTGTCGTGTGTTGTTACTAGGGCAGTAAAGCTATTTTTTATGCTCTCCCCCAGGTGAAACTCCGGGGAAAAACGCGGATCGACATTATTTTCACGTTTCATTCGAGATGGTGAGCGCGAAAATAGCACTGTGAGAGGTTGAATTTTTAATCTTTCCAGTCGTCGGATGGTGGCCCAGAATTGAAATGGAAATTTGTTTTTCACCCGCGGGGATTTTTCTTTCACCCTCAACTGTTTATCTTGACTTATTTATAAGACGAATTTCAACTTGATTCATTTTTTTGTCGCATTTACTGGTGTTTTTAGGCTCACATTTTAGATTTTTTTCAATTCCACTGGAGTTTCAGGTGATTTTGTCGTTAAAAATTCTAAAGTTCAAGTTTCAGGTTAATTATTCCATGAAAATTAATAGCGATCGGGAAAATTCGACGGTATTTGGGACTGAATATTAATTTTTCGATTGAAAATTCAAATAAATTGGGAAATTCTCGTCCTCCTGCCCCTGAAAAATAGGAATTTCATTGAATTCTCCATGAAATTTGAAATTTCATAATTTTTCCCTCTAAATTGTTATGCAATGTCCCTCTCCGGAAAATTATCTTGAAAAAAAATCGTGAATCGTCCCTAAAATTTCAATTTTTTCCCAATTTCTGTCCAGAAATTCCAATATCTACTTTAAAATACTAGAATAATTCGATTGGTCGGACGCCGAAAATGGGGTAGTAATCGGAAGATTTATGTGCAGGCCACTGAATAATAATTCTCGGGTTATTCAAATTAGGCGTTATAACTTCCCACCTCCGATTCAATTAGACCCGTACTTATTCCACAGTTCGAACATTTTCGAATTGAACATTCTCCCTCCCTCCTTGCTCATCCTAGAGGGATAGGGGCTGAGACAATGTAGTGTCTCCCACTTTGACGCATTCCCTGATACATTCGCACGAGAAAACGACTGACAAATGCATTCGGGGATAAGAGTTGAACTCAAGTTACCGGATGGCTCAATAAATTCTTATCAGAAGTTCGCCAATAGGGGACGGCTACTACATACATTTTCACCCGTGTCTCTCCCGGTCTCTCAGCTCCTTCCGAGTTTCCAGAATCTAAAAGTCTGTAGAACAGCAGAAACTTCAGGAACGAGAATCGACATATCGGTGCTGGAAAATCTTAAGCAAGGAGAATTAACGAAAAGAGAGATAAATAAAATGAAAAATTCATGGTGAAAAAAAAATTAGCTCTTTGAAAACTTTCATTCTGTCCACAAGTGAATTAATTTAATACGACAAAACATCTCTTCAGAAAAACATAATTTTTATCATAAAAAATATCTAAAATTAAGAGACTTATTAAAAAAATTCAACTTAAATTCCTCAATTTCTTTCATCTCTATTGATCGTAAATCTCAGAACAGCTCTCGCAAAATGTAACTCCAACAGCCGTGGGAATCCCGCATTTGCCTCCATAACTTTCTTTCTCAATAAATATAGCTGGGCATCTATCGAGAAATAAAGGAAATTAAAGAATGAGAAAAGAAAAAAACCTGTAGAAACGGAGATTAAGAACACTTGCGTTTCGCCCCGAGACGCAGACGAAAAATCCCTTTGAGAGCAAGACTCCTCGAGTGCCGACAGAATCAACAGAGAAAAAACAATATGACTTCTCAAGTTAGTTCCCTCTGTTTTCAATTTCCCTGGAATAAAATATCCGCCGGCCCCCTGCCGCTGCTGAGAAAATGATGATCTTCTTTTTATTGTTTCGGTTTACGGCTCTCTTCCGTTTTGTTCTCCCTGACCGACGTGTATTCCCCACCATGTGCGCCAAATAGCCCGATCACAAATAAACTTTACGAAGTGGGTGGGGCTGCGGGGGTGGGGGATGAAACAGAGGGTTGGTAAAACCACGTTAACATTACTGAAAGCCCATACGAGAGAGGCTCCTTGGATACGAGCAAAGTTGAGCTGGTTTATCTGGTCGTTTAGTCTTGCACAGAGCAGATGAAGCTACCACCTATGCCCCAAGCTGTTCACAATTCCGCGAAAGATCAGTATTATTGCCTCACCATTGCCACCCCCGAAGCCAAATAAACGGACGATTGCAGGGAATTTCCATTGCAAAAATAAACATTTAAATTGCGAAATAATTTTCCGTGAAATGACATGCTCCAGGAGATACGCGTATTTGACTGAAATTCCTATCGATTAAAACCCCCAGCTCTTGATCTCGACTCCAAATATTTTCTTGCAAAAAGTTTTCCAAGCGATAACGCTCCCGCATACCCACTCCTGCCATCAAAAGCAGCGAAAAGTCGTGTACTCAATTATCCGATAACAATCGAATCCAAATGTGGCTACCATCTTCTGCACGAGCCAAGTGTCTCCCCGGCGTTCGTAAGTTTACAATAAATTGCAAAAGTCGTACGCACGTACCCGAATTTCATTTCCCCCCCCCCACCCACGAAAAGTTTCACCCCTGGGCTGCGACGAATGGTTTATCGCGAGGCAAAATGTTCTTATTCTGTTCCTGTTCTTGCGCTCTGCTGTTCTACTCTGTTTTATCGTGTTTCGGTTCTCTTCGGTAACAACAAGCGTTTGTTTCCTATTTCCCTCCGTCGCATCTCCGTTTTTCATGATTTTTCTTCCCAATGTTTTTCCCAACATTTATGGATGCGATGGTGTCTCTCCATTGTTCCCCCCCGACACCCAGTGAATTTGAATTTTCAAGCCGACTTCGTGTCATTCGAGAGTTGAAAAAAACTCGGTGGAATCTCCCGAGAGAGAAAAATTCTCGGCACCTCATCTCCGCGATTTTGCTTTCCCCACTTTTTCCTCGTTATTCTCATCCTTTTTATTCTCAAAACCTCAATGTTCGTTATGACCCAGCGGTCATATCACAAAAGCCCGAAAACTTTACAACTAATTCCTTCTCTCCTCGTCAGTCTCCTCATTAAAAAAGATTGAATGCACTCGTCGACCTCTCGCGCAACCCCATTGAAAACTTTTCACCGATCCCGTTATATCATCTTACTTTCTTTTATATTGGCTGTAAAAACCTGTCTATTTTCTGTTTATCTTTTATGAATGATATTCATAGTCTCTCGGTGGAAATATATACTCTGAAAATGTGTGATAATACCGAGTTTTACGATTTTTTCGATAAGATATACTGATCCATAAAACAAATATCCGCTCAAATCCCACATTATTCTGTCCGGAATAGCAGGGAAAATGCGTTTAATAAAACAGTATCACGTAATTACGGGAAAATTCGCGGTGGATACAGTTATTTTCCGTCGCTTCTGGATGAGATATTGCAAATGTTTGGTGCGAGGGACATGAACAGATGTGTGCATCTTTTTTTAATGAAACATTCGGTTATTGGGGTGAAATTCAAATTGTATGAATGCATTTTTATTCGCGTGTAGTGGTTTATTCATTTTGTATGCGCTGTTATGAAAATTCGAGTAGTAATTCTCACGAGGGGGACATTTAGTTCGATTTGGGAGGGAAAAATAAGGAAATTTATAATTTTTTATGGAATAATTCCATGAACATTCCATTTTTGTATTTTTGATAACAAAAATCCTTAAAATTCCACTGAGACTGATAAAATTTTCATTCACATGTAATGAATTATTCATTTTGCAGGCGTTGTTATAAAAATTGACTAGTAATTCTCACGAGGCGGACATTTAATTCGATTTAAGAGGAAAAAATTATGGAATTTAAGATCTCATTGAACATTCAAGAATATATTTCCCCGATTTTTATGAATTTTAGTGGAACAATTCCATGAAGAATTCCACTGAGACTTTAATAAAAATTTCATTCACATGTAGGGAATTATTAATTTTATATGCGCTGGTATAAAAAATTGACTAGTAATTCTCACGAGGGGGACATTTAATTCAATTTAAGAGGAAAAAATACCGAACTTAAGATTGAATGGATCAATTCCCTGAAATTCTCGTTTTCAATACCAAAATTTCCACAACTTCACTGAGACAACAATAAAAATTTGAACTGAAGAGTTCCATTCGCATCGCATTCCCCGCCTTTAATACCCACATGCAAATAAACCGCCATAAACTTTATCTGCCAGACGTATTCCAGAAATGTGCAATAATCCCAAGTTCTGCTTTCCTAAATTCGATAACTCATCGCATAAAAGGACTGCCCCATTGCGCCCTCATTATTTCCCCAGAATTGCCGCCGAACAGCATCGCCATTCGCCCCCGGAATCTCCCAAGCTAAACCCGAAATTTCTCATTTTCAGATACGACCAAAATAGCGGATATCAGAGTAGGATCTGAAGGATCTTTTGCCGTTTGCCGGAGGCGATTTACCTCAGCAGCCCCGAAAAATCGATAGTTAAGATGCAAATGACAAGGACGCTGCTGCAAGAGCCAGGATGGAAATTAGAGAGAAAGGGATCAGAATTGTTTCTCCGTCGTGACAGTTCTCACCCAAAGGCGACTCGCGTTTGCTTCAGATGTGACGTCGAAGTGCGGGAGTACGAGAGAGACGAGGACTACGGAATCGATAATGAACAGAATGAGATGGCAGCGAGTCCATTGGCAATGTGTGCCAGTTGTCTGGCAGCACTTTGTGTCACTGTCGTGCTACCCTGGCTCTTCATTGGCGGTTAAATCAGACGAGTGGACGCAACGGTGGATCACCAGAGCCGCCAGACCGCCTCGATCCAATGTTACTGTCAATCCCATTTTTCCTTTATCCATTTTTCCATGGAGACTCGCTGAGGATTAAAGCAAGTGTGTGATGAATGACGTGGAGAGAACGTTTTTATAAGAGTGAAATGATGTTAAAGAATCGGAGACGGAGAGAGTGCTTAGGGGTATACTGTGAAAAGTATTTTTTTCAGGAATCGAATGAAATCATACTTCAAAGGTAAAGGGAGTTGAGAGCGCGGCAAGAGCGAGGGAGACTACTCCGATATTTCTATTTGTATTTTTTGAGGGGAAAATATACCTGTATGAAAATGCCGGATCATCCTCAGCGCTCATCGCATATTTTTCAATTTCAATCTTGAATTTTTTAGCTGTCGCGTTTGGAAAATGTTTGGGTTTTTTTCGGGGAGATTCGGCTGAAGGATCCGCGGTTCAATCAAAAAATTTCAGGGGAATCGAAAGATGAAAAATTTCAGAGAGAAAGAGATGTTTTGTTTAATGGGTTGAACAATTGAAATTGAATGTCTGGGAATATTCTTGAGTATCGATTGTACATAGTTACTAATTGATTGAAACCTGCTATTCGCAGGAGCATATTTGTGGGCTTCATTGATACCGTCGTTCACTCCTCCCTCGTACAACAAATGCATGCAAATGCATTTGCGATGAGATAATTGCCAATTATATTATCATTCAGGTAGGCTTTCAACATCGACAAACAGTTGTGAGATTCCAAAGTAATGCATAACATTATGCACTGTAATTTTATTGATACGCAATATTTGTTCATGTTTTTTTATGGAATAAAATTTTATTGTAATTAAATTACGTGTGCGTTGTAATTTTCCCGTTGCGCTCGCTGTTTATTCGGTTTTTTTTTTTTTCGAACATCAACGCTCACATTTTATCGCTCTGATCGAATAGTCCTGCGGGGATTCATCGATTTTATGCCTTTGACCTCAAATTGGTATTAAAACGAGGGATGAAAATAAAATAACACGGCTGTTATTCCCGCCACGCAACCAATTCGGCTCGAAAAAAATAACGAAGGCGGACGATTTGAATTTTGTATTCATCCGGAGTCCATTTAGAAAATTAAACGCGACGTTATTTGCTCGGGTGTTGCCAGTCAGACAGGGTCACTTGAAAAATTGATTCGGGGAATTATAAATAACGAGGAGAGCAAGTGTGCAATATTCTACTTTCAACGACTTTTAATGGTGGGAACATGAGAGAGCGAGCGGTTTCGTCGAGTCAGCAAAATGCATAATGACAACTAGCTCTGTGACCGACTAATTATGCGCAATGATGATTGACGAAACTGCGTGGGGATGGGAGGAAAGTTTATTTGAATACAATTGAGGATGGCCGAGTATCTTTTGCAGTTTGCTACACGCCACACTTTAGTGTTAGAAATTTTTTTAGAATTCAGTGATAGTTGCAGTTGAATTCTCAATGATTTTAATTTGAATTCAGTTTGAGATTGAATCGTTCATGGAATCGTTGAGCTAAATTTTTCAAATTAATTAATATTTTTCATTACGTGGACCTGAAAATTACAGTTCAATTTTTTCGATTTTTCGATAACAAAATACATGAACATTTCGTGTGAAAGAGTGATTGTTAAAAATTTCAAGATTTTTAATTTGAAATTTCGGGAGGAATTTTCTGTGAATAGATTCAACCACTTTTAATCATCAAATTTGTCAATTAAATTGCGTGAGAAAACTTTCCAATTTTTTCAGTTTTTTAAAACGCTTTCCAACGGTTTAATATCGAGATTTAAATTCAGACCTGCAAAGTTTAAATAATAAAATGATTATGAAATGTCCGGAAACTGGGTCAAATGGGGCTGAAATGAAAGCTCTGATGTTACAAAATCGTTGAGTTGATTTTATAATCAATATTGCATTCACTCGCTGCTTCGTCATCTCGTTCGAAGACCCCCAAAATACCTCTCCAGCCATAAAAAAATGTCTAGTATCAGTGCCCCTGTCACACCGCACCTCCCACGAAGATAACCGAAACGGTTTCGCAAAACGCCCGAGTTATTTGCATTTTATTCCCTCCGTTTTTATCGACATCGGCATTCCCGAAGGAGCCGAACAATCAAATCCCTTTTGATATCACGCTCCATGAGACTCCGCAACTCTTTCCCCGCGTCTACACGATTTTTTTCATCCCGAGAAATCCTCTCAGCGTTGATTGCTGCATTTTCTGAAAGATGATCCATTTTTCCGCAGCCGACAATTCCCGATGAATTTAAATCCAAGTACGGGAGGGCCATAACGAATCCGCTTGTGCTGGCTAATCAGCTCGGCTATTCGTCGTACAGAAATCAGCGGTGAGGAAAGAGTCAACGAAAATTCAATTAGCCTGCTTCGTTAGGAGCATCTTCACGTTGTATCGTGTTATTCAAGTTGTGTCAAGTGACGAGGAACAAATGATTTAGCTGTTTGGTTACATGGTAATGTTTCCAACTAAACTCATTTCAAAATTGCTTGAAATAATTAATGAATGCGATGAAATCAATTTGAAGTCACGTGATGCCGTGTGAAAAAAATATGCTCCCGGCGCACAACATATATATATATGAGGCTATATGGGGCTATATGAGGTGATATATAGCCCCTCTTACACGAAGCAAGACTTTGTTTCATTTGTTCCTCCTAAGGAATCATTTGTTACTCGTTTGTTCGTCCTGAAAACACTGCTGTCGTCACGAATCATTGCCATCTTTGACTATTTTCTTTCAATTGATGATCAGTCAATGAAAAAAAAAAATTCTCGCAATTTTTCAATAAAATAAATAAGTAAATAATAAATGAATAAATACATTCGCGAATATATATTTTTTTCAAGCGATAGATCCCGGAATTCACTCGAACATTGAATGTTCCTTTGACGGGTGAGTGACAGGGATTTAAAAAATTCATTGGTTTTATATCGAAGCTAAATTTGATCAGTGTTACACCACTTCCGCTTTGAGTCAGTTACAAAATACCCGACCAATCCCAACGAACATTGAATTCCGATACAATTGAATTTCATGAAATTTCAAGCAGCGTGGGAGGCACATTCGTAATTCATCGGAGAACCTTCATCCAATTGATTTTCCCCATTCCTCTGTTATTACTACACCCACACAACTGTTATTAACGAGGTAATAAAGGTCTCCCAGCGACGACATATTATCTGCGGTTGAAATTGATTTTAGCACGCGATGAAATTGGGTTCCTACCGTTCTGGACAGATCGCTGGCAATTATGCTCAATTTATAGCAATTTGTGCGAATTGAATTTGCCGCGTGACATCTGAATGTTGTTGAGGGAACTCTGTCAAAAATCCAGAGACAGAAAATTGCGACGTGAAGTTTCTAGTTACCGGACGTCGATAAGACCCTCTGGGAGACTCTCTCGATTGCCGACAGTTAGGAGAGCGAGGCTAGACCTCTCGGTTCCTTCAGCTCCCGCTAGAAACTCCAGAATCACGCGGAAACTCACTATTATCAGATGATAATGTATCTAGCGCGTTGATAATCAATTTCCGGATGAAAACCAATTCCAATCATTTGGGAATAATTTGGGATGGGTTAGAAATGGAATTTTACAGTTTAGGAACTAATGGTTTATTTTTAATTTAATACTTTTTATATGGCGTATAGTCAGCAGGTGGGATCATCAAATGTTGATCGGACCTGCAAAATCGTTTGGGAAGGCAAAAAACCTCGATTTGAAGTTTGGGAATTAATTTTTATTTTTTAATTGATTTTTCTCCTTTATTTAATTATGACATGAATTGACGAACTGGCGAGATGACAGGTCTCTTGAAGACACCTGTTTTGCCAGCGGAGTAGTAAAACTAGAGCCTGAAATTCAATAATTAATATATATTTAATTGATTAATTTTATTAATTTTATTAATTTTCTTCTATTTTTTTTTCAGCTCCCGGACCCGAACAATCTCGACAAGAAGGTGAGTCCTTTCACCAATAAAATTTTTGAATTCTACTTTATCATGAAATATCTTGATTTTCTTGAGACCCATCCGTGTAACCAATCACATCTCGAGATTTTCCCGGCAATTTCGTTTTCTCGATGCCGATTGGTTCCGCGGGTTCGTCTCCGTGCGGATTCCGTTCCACGGGCATTCCCCTGGATTTTAGCCGCCACTACCTCGCGTGTAGCGAAACGAAACCCCGTGGGCGTATCGAAAGATCGTAAACAAGTGCGATACACAGGTCCGTCGTTCGCGCCGGAACAATGGGCGTCTGTTACTCTCCTCTCACGAAAAAAAAAAAACAGAAAAATCCGCGGACATGCACCCGCAGAATACAGTGTCCGCGGAGCGATGCGAAAAAACGTATCATTATTTAGTGCCGCTTCGACCTGATTCGACGTAATGGCTACTGAGGCCCGGTTAATCACGTAAGAGGATACGCGGAGAGAAAGGCTGGATAAAAATTATTTAAAAATAATCTAGAAATGAATTCCACTCGCACTATTTAGAAAATTACTCCTGAAATTTCAAGGAAAAAATCTTGAAATTTTTAACAATCACTCACTCACACGAAATTTTCATGTATTTTGTTATTGAAAAATCTGTTGAATTCTGAGGTATTCAATGGAATTGCCATTTTCGGGTCCAAATGATAATGAAAATTATTAAATTATTAAATGAAATTATTTAATAATCTCATAATTGAATTTTCATAATAATTTAATAATTAATTATTATGAAAATTAAATTACTATGAAAATATTAAATAATTTGAAAATTTAAGCAACAATTCCCCGAATTTTCCACCTGAATGAGAATTCAAGTGGAACTATTTCTTAACTTTCAAAAAATTTACAACAGTGTGACTTGTTTTTTAAAATTTTCTCCAACCTTTTTCTCCGCGCAGCCGTTGAAAATCAAATGGAATATGTATGCATATTCAGGGAAGCGTCGGAGGCTGTTTCATAGTGCGAAAATTCAGTCTCCATGTATTTTATTCCCCCTGTCATATTTTATTCGATGGCATTTTTTCCTCTCACGATGCACTGTTACTCGAGACGGTGAATATTCTGCCTGTGATATCATTTAATCCTGAAATACCCGAGTATCGCAATACCTTCCCAGTTTTCCTAGGGTATGTTCACAACACAATGGATGGAATTTCGTTTTACAATTGAAATTGAAGCTTTGAGTTTCGCTCGGGAGTTTTCCTCCTATCCCCATCGACAATATGCACTCTTCTCTGCATCCATTCATGAGATGATACTCTCAACTGCACTATTTGGTTAAAAAAACAGAAAGTGCGAATGTTCTGACCTTTATGACCCTCGGGGGCATTAAAATTTAAAAATAGTATAACATTAATAATTTAAATTTGCGATTGATGAGTAAATCATTCTAATTTCGTAAAAGGGATTTTCGATTAATCAAATAATCATCAATCTTCTTACCTAAATTAATGATTACTTAAATAATTAAAAATTTAAGAGTGATATTAAGTAATTGGCGGCTTCAAAATTCCACGGTAATTATGATTTATGAACATGGCTATCCCTGTTCCAACGTGAACATTTCTGAAACAATAACCGAGGGTTGAGAACCCGCAGCTGATACTTTCCCCGCTTGACCCCCAACTCCTCCTATTTCAAAAGAATAGCTGAAAAATAGTGAAATAAATATCACCATATTCTCAGACAATACCGTTGAACACATGAACACAATCTCAGGTTCACTTTATATTCTCACGATGCTCGCAGACATTATGTGCAAATTCGCATGCGCAACGATTTTTCATACCGCACATAGATGTGCATTCACACAGAATGAGAGAGAGAGAAAAGTTTTTCCATTCAGTTCAGGTATTGATAATTCCCCGAGGGCAAGCCAAGATATCTAGAGGACACTCACGCATTTTGTTCGTGAATAGAAACAGCAAAGCTCGTCAGCTAGTTAATTTCGTTGATTTCAATTCTTTTCGTGATAATTCGCTTCAAGATTTTCCGCATTTTAATTTTTACTCGTCAATGCTTCGCGTTCAGCTGGCGCGAGAGAGAGATGCGAGGGAGGAGAGAGGACTATGCGCACACCCAGTCCTCACCGACACACCAGAAAAATGAGCGTATGAATACGTATACATAAGCCATGATCCTCCGTATATGGACGGACTTGGTAAACAACAGTGGTTGCCAAATAGCGGTTCCTATTTATAAACTGAAAATGATTTGCGTAATGAAGGGGACGTGCATACGCGTACAAAAGGCATTACTCAACTCGGCGTGTGTGTCGAGGTGTTTTGGGCGGAATACATAGTTTATGAATCCATTTGGTTTTAGCGATTTTGGCGCCGGCAAGGTGACCTTCCGCGAGGTCACTAGAAATTTTTATGGGAGTGGAGTTTATTGTGAGATATCCGAGGTCGAATCTCGTTATTTCGGGTAAATCGGGAGATAGCGGTTTCCTATTCACGCGATATTATTCATTTTCATCGACTTATGCCGATATACGACGTTGAGGCGTGGAATAAACAAAAGCAGAATTGTGACAACACTGTCCAGTGGGGTCTAGGAGTCTCCCCGGGTTCAGAACCATCTTTAGAGGCATCATCACGCCATTTCTCGAGCCGCTCTTTCATTTGAGCCCAAAAAAACATTCATATCTTGTCTGACATCTTTGCTACAAACTCGGGTCTTCAACTCGGGCTTTCAATTGAAGGCCCGAGTTGTAGACCCGAGTTTGTAGCAGCGATGTCAGACAAGATATGAATGTTTTTTTGGGCTCAAATGAAAGAGCGGGTCGAGAAATGACGTGCTAGAGCCTCTAAACATGACAAATGTCTCTAAAGATGATATCTGTTTTCAATTGAAAAGCAGAGTTGTGACATCATTGTCTAGGAGGACAATGGGGTCTAGGAGTATGTATAGAACATTGGGGTGTAGGAGTCTCCCCTGGTTCAAGACCATCTTTAGAGGCCCTAGCACGCCATTTCTCGACCCGCTCTTTCATTTGAGCCCAAAAAAACATTCATATCTTGTCTGACATCTTTGCTACAAACTCGGGTCTTCAACTCGGGCTTTCAATTGAAGGCCCGAGTTGTAGACCCGAGTTTGTAGCAGAGATGTCAGACAAGATATGAATGTTTTTTTGGGCTCAAATGAAAGAGCGGGTCGAGAAATGGCGTGCTAGGGCCTCTAAAGATGGTCTTGAGCCAGGGGAGACTCCTCCACCCCAATGTTCTATAGACACTCCTAGACCCCATTGCCCTACTAGACAATGTTGTCACAACTCTGCTTTTCAATTGAAAACAGACATCATCTTTAGAGACATTTGTCATGTTTAGAGGCCCTAGCACGCCATTTCTCGACCCGCTCTTTCATTTGAGCCCAAAAAAACATTCATATCTTGTCTGACATCTTTGCTACAAACTCGGGTCTTCAACTCGGGCTTTCAATTGAAGGCCCGAGTTGTAGACCCGAGTTTGTAGCAGCGATGTCAGACAAGATATGAATGTTTTTTTGGGCTCAAATGAAAGAGCGGGTCGAGAAATGGCGTGCTAGGGCCTCTAAACATGACAAATGTCTCTAAAGATGATGTCTGTTTTCAATTGAAAAGCAGAGTTGTGACAACATTGTCTAGTAGGGCAATGGGGTCTAGGAGTGTCTATAGAACATTGGGGTGGAGGAGTCTCCCCTGGCTCAAGACCATCTTTAGAGGCCCCTGCACGCCATTTCTCGACCCGCTCTTTCATTTGAGCCCAAAAAAACATTCATATCTTGTCTGACATCGCTGCTACAAACTCGGGTCTACAACTCGGGCCTTCAATTGAAAGCCCGAGTTGAAGGCCCGAGTTTGTAGCAAAGATGTCAGACAAGATATGAATGTTTTTTTGGGCTCAAATGAAAGAGCGGCTCGAAAAATGGTGGGCTGATGTCTCTAAAGCACTCTAAAGCACGGAGATGAGCGAAATGATAATCCATGAGTTTCTTTCATGTTCATTGAGTTATTATGAGGGTAAATGACGTTAGGTGGGTGAAATAAACAAGGTCGGCTCAATGTTGGCAGAAGACAGGCGCAAGGCTCTTTCGTATTGGCATCTAAACCAATTTTAAGAAAAGGAAAAATGGGTAAACTTTCATTTTAAAAAAATCGTTTCTTTTCATTTGCTGTTATATATCAAATGTCACGGAGTACTCAAGTGCATTATCAAATTGAGGTTAATTGAGAGTCATTTTGCAACAGCTTCTTAACGACTTGACTTGAAAATTTCTGGTTTTCAGGTTCTTCTCATTCGTTTTTCTCTCAATTTAATCTCTCAGATCTGCTGGAATCATTATTTCTGTGAATGAATCGACGCATAACTGATGATTCTGTCGTGAATTATTACAAAGTGGCGTATCAACTTTCACATACTCCAATGAAAAAACCAGAAAAACGTTTGCGGGGAGATCGTGGGATCGGGGCGTCGGTAGTTTGCGCCAACGTTTGTGTATTAATCTCGTAAAAGGTACTTGCGAGTGGTCAGGATTGCAGTTGAGAGTAGGTCAGTGTAGTTATGACCGATAAGAATATTATTGCTCATATTTCGTAGGCAAACATTTGACTTTGGATGAGTCACCTTTGAGTGCCTGTAGATTTCCATTGCTTCGTATCGTACAATTCTATGATCATTTTTACATTGCAAGTCAACGTTTAGTCGGATAAATGAAATTGTTTGAATTAAATAATCAATTTATATGAATAATATTTCACAGATGAAACTTGCAAATAAGTGATGTTTCCTGTTGATTTTGAAATTCTACGACTATTTAAATTTCCGGTAGCGTATTCCGAGGCACGTGGTCAAGGTTACGATGAGCGCTCAATATCAATATGTACATTAACTTTGTTTACACACTCAAGAATTGATTCGGTCCACCGGATGATTCATCAGTAATAAAAGAGCAGAGCGGTGCAACTGATGGAGATAAATTAATCCCTCGAGCAAAAATACATTTCTCCCTTCTTCTCACACCTCTCCTACGTTGATTTCTATCCACGTGCAGAGAGCTGCCACAACTATAGACACATGAATGTTGTTTTCCACGTGTCTCGAACACTTGAGAAATAATCCGGCGCCAGTGTCAATGGCTATAAAAACCGCATCACTCGGGAATTCACCTTTACAATTCATATTTTCTCTTCTCCTTTACGTAAATTTGAATATTTATGAACGACCGGTTTTTGCATTAACGATTTTGTGGACAAGAACGTCAGCGGATGATGAAAAATTGAGGGATTTTTTATCGGATCGATATGCGAATCCCATCGAAGTGATTGAATTCAAGAGAATTTAATTTTATACCATAGTTTGAGTTTATACCATAATTTAAGACATTTTTTTGCCTCAATTCCATTAAGAATTGACCTCATAAGATTTTTTGGTAACTTGTTAATTTTTTTTCCAATTTATTCAAGTTCTGAGGTCATTGAGAGGGTCTCAAGGGCCAAATGAACTCAAATATAGCATCATTACAAGGTCACGAGGGCGTGAAAACCTTAAATATTATTCTACGAAAAAATAGGAAAAAAAATTTACTTGATTCAAGTATATTTTATACTCGAATGGGGGATGGGTGTTTCAATTCGCGGATGATTATTTCGTATGAGCCCGGGTTGTACCAAGCGCTGTCAAGTGTGATGTAAGGGTCAGACACTGAGTGTGAGAATATAAGGGTCAAAAAGTGTAGTATATATATACTTGAATCCCGTGTGTATTCGGAAAAACAAATGGGACATCATAAGATTCAAACAAAAGATCCTCGAGTGAGACGCCTGAGCTCTCGCCTCTGACATTTCCCCCTGCAATAACCTTTTAATGTCTCTGTTTACGCTAGCGTTTGTAATTTATATTCACTAATCCATACATCACGGTTTCCGGCCCTCGAATGATGGGCACACGTAAATCTACGCCCGCGCTATTGCCCCCTTCACACCGTGGCATTATTTTTCATTGGTGATACTTGAATATCATTTGCATATTACCCTTGATTGCGGGTAATCGTCTGACCCGATTTCACATCATTTCTCCTCGCATTATTTTCTTCGTCTCGTGCAATTCCGTCTCCAATCGTCAGCGGTTTATCCTCGATCGCGTGGAAGGCGTTATTTCATTATTAAGAATTCCCCTGATTTCACCTTTTACCGAACATAATTATTTCGGTGCAACTAAACTTGAAATAAAATTGAATAAATTATTGAGCATCAGTTGTCGCTTCTGGGGCGCCTGAATCCCAACGAAGATAACCGAAAAAATGAGAATAGAAAGTGAGACGCTTTTTTCCTCCTCAGCTCTCATCATCTTAGTTCATTAAACCCTCGATGATTGTGCGCTAATTGCTGTTGATTAGAGTTTATCAGTGGCGCGACGTGAGGGAGAGGCAGAGGATAGGAGAGACGTATACGAATCGTTGGGGGAATGAATGCAGACAGAGAGAAAAACGTAATGGTGAAAAAATGCACATAATAAAGTCATCAAAAAATGACTGTGTATTATTTATAACTCAAGGCACTGCATTTATCCTCTGTGGGGATTCTTCTTATCGCTTGGGTAGAAACCACCTGGAGATTTATTGAATAGGCGGTAGATAACGGTGATGTGGCGAGAGGAACAAGACACGTGTAAACATTCGTGAACAAAAAAAAAGCTTAAACATCCTTTTTTTTATTTAAAAAAATTTACAACACTCAGAAAAAATTAAAAAAACACTTTCAATTCAAAAGTTGAGAAAAATTGGGCATTCCCTCAAATAAAAAAAATTCAGCAGCAAAAAACTTGAGAGAATGAGAGTGTAAACCTTCGTGACCAAAAAAAAAATGATTAAACATCATTTTTTTATTAACAAAAATTGAAGAGACTTTCAGAAAAAGATTTAAAAAAACACTTTCATTTTAAAAATTGCGAAAAATGGGGCATTCCCTCAAAAATAAAAACAATTCAGCAAAAAAAAATTGTGCATTTCCTAATGAAAAAAATTTTACAACGAAAAAATTCAAAGGGGGAAAAATGATGTGATAATAAATTTAAGATATACTCGTGAACTATTCATCCGCGTTAAATTCTGCCGATGATAACATTCAAGAAACCGACCCGAGCATTATATAATTGTCTGTTATTGTCGAATTGCAGTAAACCGCTGAATAATACCCACTCCTCCCCCTCTGATGATTAGTCCTCTCCTCGAGAACTCGAGTCTGGTGACCCGTATATAAACGTTATCATTGTCCACGGACGTGCCGCGGCGCACGTTATAAACCACAAACACAGATCCACCCACAAGGCTCTCGTTTAATTTCACACTGGCACACTGCATCGGCCCATACATACGCGCATTGCAATGCGCTCCGCGTTGTGTGCAGTAGATTCTGATAAAAAATACAAAAGTCGTGATATCTGCATCATCAGATCAGCGAGGCGCATCTGCATCGTTTTTTTCTAGAGATTTTTCGCATTTCGAATTTATTTTTATTAAATAAGCTTCATTATTTTTCATTTTCACCACGTTTTAATTTATTGAAGATGAAGAAGATTGAAGATTTATGGAGATGAAATGAATGAAGTGTTTGGAAAAAGAAATGAGACATCAGCATGCAGGGAAAAAAAAAATACTTAATTTGAGTATAAAGTACTCAATCACTACTCAATCAGTACTTGAATCAAGTTTTTTTTTCGGTGATGTCTTAATGTCTCAATTTGAGACCCCAAAAATGACTCGATATCAACCCCTAGTTTTTCCAAAATTATTTTCAAAAATTCCTCAACTCTCAGTCCATTTAAATTAATTATCCTCCAGCTTCAACAGTTTTTCGCTATCATCGCTGACTCAGTGTTTTCCTCATCGAGTACTTCCACCCCTCGCGACAAGATATATGCAATAAATAGCTGTATACATCGCACGTGCCGTTTGTATTGCGTTGTTTTCAAGATTGTCGCTAGACCCCTTTAGTTCGTGGCTAGTCAACCGGGTTTCAGCTATGCATTCATTAAAGTGGAACACACATTGCAACAAAGTGCAAGTCGTTTACTCGTGTCCACTCTTTCTGCCATGATGAATGCTTTAAGAGCCTCGGCACTCCACGTGCGACACTATAGGTAACCCATCTTCGGCGGATCTGAGACGAATAACACGTAATTAGCATAGAACGAGCTGCGAACTTCTATTTCAATCAGCATTCTGCGTAGATTAGCACTCGGTTTTCGAGTAAAGTTGGTGGTTCTTCGCTGTTGTTAATTCCGGAGGAAATTTACGGGCTTTTTAGGGTCTTGGGAAGGCTCAGAAGTCCATTCTGAGGTTTTATTAATGAGGAATTTCCCAAAAACTAGAGGAGTTAGCGTTCTAAATTCAATTCAGTAGCGAAGTGGTAAAACGGTTTAAGTTGACTCATCTCCCAGTTGAGTTTTTGAGGAATATTTCCGAATCTAACGAAGATAGCGAAATTTTCGTAATTATGTTTATTGTAGCGCTCAATCGGCTCTACAAAAAAGGTAATAACGAAAATTTTGCTATCTCCCTTAGATTCCGAGATATTCATTGAAAACTGGTCAACAGACGAAATTGACGTTTTGCCACTTTGCTACTGAATTTAAAAAATGGGGAATCCATTCGGAAGCAAATTGCCAATTTGTCAGCAACAATAGCTCCACTCATTTATAAAAAATTCAATTATCCACTTGTTATTATTCCTTTGAACTCGGAATTTTTAAACATGACTCTCTTCAACCGCCCGTATGCGTATTATTTGCCCTCTTGGCATGGCACACTCAATTCCCCCGCAGCTGTGCTATTTCCAGCCGGCCGATGGACTCGGCTTATCAATTTAGTTCGAAAAATACGTCGGGACATTTACGCTATATTATCGTTACTCTCAGCTACAACAAGACCAGCGAGATAATTCAATAATATTAGTTCAGAGCAACTATTATTCAATGACTAAGTACTGCTAATGTGGATTATAAGGTTTAACCAATACAGGTTTAGTCGCATGATCGACACTGGTATCAAAGGTCATTGCAGCACAAACGCTGATCGACACAGCCACGTGCTATCATATGACTTACATACAATTTTTCGGGTTTATTTCAATCATTAATCGCTCATCGGAGAATTTTCGCGCGTTTAATCTCGCTTGGGAATTTGGAATACTAGAGCAGCTGAACAAATTTGACGAAATAATGAAGCGAAAGAGTCATTTATATTATTTTTTTTTCCATTTCCATTTCCGTCTTTATAATGGATTAATTTCATTTTATCCATTTTTAGTCTTGGTATATTTATATTTTCTCCTTAATTCACAAGTTAGAACAGGGAATGAATATGAATTTTTTTTGTCATTAACAAAAAACACAAAATAACAGCCATTCGAAATTTCATTCGGGTAATAGAGAAAAAAAAATTATTTCTGCATTTCCGACGCCTCCGAGTGTTTCATTAGACTCAGAATCATTAGTAGATCCAGAATCAACCTTCACTTGGCGGAAGAATTCGATTTTGCCGAAAGTCGACTTTCGCCCTGAAAAAATCAAAGATGTAAACCTTTGGCTTCAGGTGAAAAAAAAAAATTTATTTCGACATTTCTCGCCCCTCCGGGGGTTTCATTGACTTCAGGATCATTAGAAAATATAGAATGAACCTTCACTTGGGGAAAAAATTTGATTTTGCCGAAAGTCAACTTTCCCCCTGAAAAAATCCAAGATCTGACACTTTGGCCCCAGATGAAAAAAAAAATTCATTTCTGCATTTCACCTGGAGCAAATTTATTCTTTAAACTGGAGGAAGGCGGAAGAAAATGCTGAATTAAAATATAAATAATGCAGTTTAAATGAGTCTGGAATTGAGACCTTCCTTTTGACCGAACGATGTCTCATTAGTTTTCCGTGACAACCGTGTTGCATAAAAAAGACAATTATTTTGTCACTGATAATTTTGGTTTAGTTAAAAATCGCGGTCATAAAGCACAATTCGAAGCGAGAAAAATAGAAGTAAAAGAATTCCATGTCCACGGACGGCCAATAAGTTATCTCATTGTTATTTCATTCAACTCCCCAATTAAACAGATTACATTCAACGGTTCAGAGGTCCTGTAGCCATTAAAAAACAAGGGAATATACCATCTGCACACGTGCCAGATAACCCGCAAAAAGCGGAATTTGTCGGAACATCTCCGCAACGATGAGCCATCGGCTTGTTGACGCTATTGATTCAAGTGCGACCGTCAGGGATGTGTAGGATAATGAAAATATATGTTTGTCGAAATAATTGCGCGCACCGGCATTTCAGCACTACCGAGGAATAATCGAAACCTCCTCGCAAATATTTTCCGAGAATTGTGTTATCACTCAAGGCGACTCATTATATGACGAATTGAATTCCTGAATGTAAAAATCACGAGTTTGTTTTCAACATAAAAAACAGCAGGAAGAATGAAGAAGAGCGCTAGAATTCGGGCGCTACCGACGAGTGAGTCACTCCATGTGAAGATAAGAACTCTTCCCTCGAAGTTCGAAGCGATGGTGAATTTGTCATCAACCTGTGACTGTCGCGTCAAAGGTTGCGAGTTATTTTTCAGTAGTCAGAGGCTAATGAGCAACAAGTTACTCCCGTCGAAAAGCCTGGAATTCACCTCAGACAGCTGACGAACTATCGGACAAAACGATCTGATTTAGTATTCATTATTCTTTTATGTAGCCGAGAAGAACAGAATAAACTATCGTACAACCCTCGCTGCGAACTCTTTTTTTTTTTCGAGGTAAACAGGAAGTCGTTGGTATCTTGATCAGCCGTCTATCAAATTCAATTTATCGGAAGTTGGCTTGACGCTGAAAGGCTGCTCCCGCGCGGGGAAAAAACTCCAGGAAAAATTACGCGACAAAACGGAAAAGAGAGTGGAAATGCTCTTTCGCAAAAAATCCGGGAAGAAAAATTAATTTCCCCTCTTGACTCCTGGAAATTTTATTGATCGAATCCTATTTTATGTGATTTTTACGCGTGATATTGCGGCGATAGAAATTCTCGACTCGATAATTAGCGAAGCGTTAAAACGGTTCATGTCGACTTCGCTCGCAGCTGAGTTTTCGCGGAATATCTCTGAATCTAAGGGAGATAACGAAATTTTTGTTATTACCTTTTTTGTAGAGGGAATCGAGGGCTACAAAAAAGGTCGTGACGAATATTTGGCTATCTCCCTTGCATTCCGAGATATTCGTGGAAAACCGGTTACCCGCTTCGCTACTGAATTACTGGTGTCCTTGCACTTCGCCGGAGGCTCAGCATGTGTAATGATGCTCTCAACGCCTGGTAGCAAGGGATTAGTCGAAATTTATCGCTCAGTGCTGGGGACTAGTCGAGCACGTGTGCCTTCGTGAAATCATTGCTAATCGGCGTTTGATGGATACGACGGCCGTATTAATCGTGATTATCGTTTGAGGAACACAAAGCGGTTGTTCATTATTTCGACATTGATGCGCGATTTGTGGTAATAACGTAATTCCTTATTCACGTAATCCGCTTCAAGAATAGGTGATAAATCGCAAAAAGAACTATCTTAAATCCAGGGGTAAAACGGTTCAAGTTGACTTATCTCGTAGTTGCGTTTTTGAAGAATATCTTCGAATCTAAAGGAGATAATGAAATTTTTGTAATAACCTTTTTTATAGAGGAAAATGAGTGCTACAAAAAAGGTCTTAACAAAAATTTAGCTATCTCCCTTAGATTCCGAGAAAAAATGGCTTGACTTTGTAATTTTCCCTGATTTCTCGGAATTTTCACAGAATAATTGAAAAATCAAGGATTTTATAGATTTCCATATGGACTATATTATACTAAATTATACGAAAATAATTTGAAATAAAATAAAATAAGAGAAAGGGGAAGAACGGCCCCTGTGGACATAAAACTAAACTCAGTTTAGTAACATGAAACAGAATAAATTGAATAAAATTATGATTTCCAGATCATTTGCCCCGAAAATCACTGAAGTATTTGATATTTCAATGACAAGATTTCCTGAAACTTCAGTGGAACTGGACAAAAATTTCCAGAGTTTACCACGGAAAATTCAGAAGAACCTTTTTAACATTCTAGTATTCCCAGTGCACATCGCAAAAAAAATTGTCTCCAATGGCTTTTGAAATTCGAGTCTTTGGGTAATTTCGTCTCCCCTGCAGTTCAAACACTCCCTATCTCCAACAGTGCGCAAACATCTCACGCGGAAACCACCGGCCAATATTTATCGATCAACCTTGCACGACACCTCTTATCTAACAGGCGAAAAAAAAAATCCATTCAAACGAAAAATCCGTCATGTTTGGAGTAGTTAGCGTAGACCGCCTGGTTTCTGGGTGCTGGAGGCTACCGCACGTGCGGCGGCACTCGCACGTCGTGCTCACCACGTGCCCTTCACGTGATCAATGTTACTGAAGTATACAGAGACACTGTGTGAATTAGCCGTCCACGTCGATCTCCCATGAGCCAGGGTAAAGCACAAGTCTAGACGTTTTTCATCCTCTTATGTCATTAAAGACGACTCATTATTTTTCTCCCGCAATGATCGAACGATAAGATCACGCTCCGCTGATAGAGTGGGAGCAAATATTTTCACAAGATTACTAATCGCGCTATTTATTCGGGTTCACTATCGCTTTTATCTGCTCTAGGAATGTTTTTCGAGTGATTTTTTTTCACTTCGCGCCATGTGACATTGACGTAAAATAACTTTTTATCGGCCCCGATGACTCAAAGAGTCGCGGGTTTTATGGATTCTCCGACGGCAGATGCATTTTCAAGGAATTACGTCCGTATTTCTCCTCAACGGTGACACAGACAAGATCTTGTCTACAACATTGGAATCTTAAATAATGTCGGTGACCTGAGCGGAGGAAAAAGCGGGAGAAAATGAACGAACGAGTCGAGCAATCGCGCAGCGGAATTCACTTCTAGGGGCTTTTTGCTCTGTTCTCTGGCGCGGAAAAATTTAGTCAATTTTTTTTTTTCATCTCTCATGGACAACTGGTGTTGCGAGCTCACACCTCGGGATCGTCGCTGGCCTCATGTCCATATTTGTGGAGAGACCTCGGCGAGGTAAAAATTCTATTCTTAGCCGAAGACAATCACGACTCTCGACCAATGCTCCGATGACACGAATGTCCTCCGTTTAATCTCGTAATCGTGACTCCTTTTTTCTCTGTTTGAATCACTTATTTTTCACCGGTGACTTGGGCATAAACAGGACCAGTTATCTTGCTTTTGCTTCGTGTGATAAAAAATCAGCTCGCGTCGGACGGTGATTTATTTCACTGTTGGAAAATTACTTTTGAAATTTCAGATTTAAAAAATTGAAATTTTTAACAACACTGGATCCCTTTTGTTAATGAAAAACCAGGTAACTTCTCGATTGGCTTCAAAAAACGTTACATTTGATTTTTCATCAAAACTTGAAAAAAACTTGAAGTGAATATATTTTCCGTCCCGGCGGGCGCAAAGTTACATTTCCCTCCCGCTTCGCGGGAGGGAACTCTGACTTTGCGCCTACGCCGAGAGGGAAAATCGCGTAAACGGAATCTCGCCTTCGGCTCGGCTGGTAATTGCACTGGCGGCTGAGGATCCTTTATTTTCCCTCCCTAGGTTAGAAATATACTATTATACTCGAATGGAGGATGGGTGTTTCAATTTCCTACGAGCCCGGGTTGTACCGAGCGCTCTCAAATGTAATATAAGGGTCAGACACTGAGTGTGAGAATATAAGGGTTAAAAAGTGGAGGTTTAAAGAATGAGTGGCCCTCATTTTTTAACCTACACTTTTTGACCCTTATATTCTGGCACTCAGTGCCTGACCCTTATATCACACTTGAGGGCTTGCCACAGCCCGGCCTGATACAAAAGAATCATCTTCGAATTGAAAGCCCCATCCCCCAACCCCTTGAGAACTTCAATATCAAATACGAATGATAAACCACCGCGGCGATGTACTTCTCTTTAAAGAAAAGCCCTCCGCGCTTCTGATTCTCGATAAACACTTTATTTCTGTCTATGTCGAAACACCCCGGTGGGTACAGCATGCCGGTGTGTGCGTCCACTAAAAATACGCGAGTTCGTCTCAGCGGACTGCAGAGTGAAACTGCACGCAAAAATAGCCCGCCGAAACACCTGGCATCACACGGCATATTTGCAGTACTATATTCAATCCCACTGCACCATCTTGTCCGGCATCCAATCAGATGTCGAATCAAGGAGGATTGAAATTCCAATTGGATCTGTCGTGTTGATGTTTTGATGTTGATTCAGTCCCATTGTCCGCCGATACATCAATTTCTCCATCGGCAAATATCCGTTCAATTCTTCATCTCACACCGCGCATTATTTACGATGCACTCGCAATCTCAAATGGTTATTTCTTAGCTGCGCCCGCATGTATAATTATTATGATGTATTGTGCAATTATAACCGGCCTTAATTGCATCGTCCGCTGTTACCGCAACAATGAGCTTGAATTATCATTCTAATTTGGCCAGGCTAAGACTAACGAGAAAATCATTGAAAATATCCATTAGTTAACTCGCGTGACTCCAATCACTCAAGTTTTTCATTACTTCAATTTTTTTATTGTAAACAACATGTAATCAAATACAACGGCATCACCTGCTCCTCTGCATGATGATAAACCCAGAAAAAGAGGCCTCAAGCGGAGGAAAAAGGGCAATTAGAGCTGCTCAGAGAGACACAAGCAGACAAAAAATTCAGAGTGATGATAGTGAATCACATTTTTTAGTTCGAAGTGCTGCCGTAAAAGTAAATCCCAAGTAATAAAACAATTTGCCAAGTACTTGTGTCGCAAATGAATTGCCTAGGGACCTTCGAGTCCCTTTTGAACAGTTTTTCGCTCAGAACGGGATTCGAACCAGCGAACCTGAGATCGAGTCATGCTTAACCGATGGAAACATTGAATTTCAGAAAGGAAAATGCCTGTCAGAGGAATTTAAAGATAGTCACACTGGCTGTGGTCCAATTCACGTGTTATTCATTACTCTCATTTTTTAATTATAAATAACGTAATCAAATAAAATAGAATCACCTTCTCCTGTACATGATAATAAACCCAGAAAAAGAGGCCTCAAGCGAAGCAAAAAAGGCAATTAGAGCCGCTCAGAGAGACGCAAGCGTAAAAAAATCCCGAGTGATTATAGTGAATCACATTTCTTTGTTCGAAGTGCTGCCGTAAAAGTAAATCGCAAGTAATAAAACCATTTGGCAAGTACTTGTGTCGCAAATGAATTGCCTAGCGACCTTCGAGTCCTTTTTCACGAGTTTTTTCTCTGAAACGCGGTTACCATCTGCTGATTACACGATTTCGCTCGGCTCATCTGGAGACTCGCCCGAAATGGGACTCGAACCAGCGACCCCGTGACCAAGAGTCGCACCGCTGGAAAGCCTGGAATTTCCGAAACAAAAATGGCTGTCAGGGGAATTTAAAAATAGTCACATTGGCAATGGTCCAATGGATGCTTGGAGCTGACTGAATTTTTGACCGCTAGTCACTTTATAAACTTCTGCACAGGTCAACGGCACCAGCAGCGATGGAATATCCACGAGTTTACTGGGTTAATCACTCAGCGAGTGTTTAAACTCTTTGCATGTAGAAAATACCGGCGCTGGCTTGCGTAAATACAAAGAGGAAAATGCAATGAGTTACATGCGCAAATAAACCCTGTTTCTTTCGTCCATAAACTTATCCCCACCCGCGGTGAGCTATTGCTGGTGCGATTGCAGCGGTTTTAAATCTCATCGATGGCTTCCCACTCCTCTGGCATGGCATATTGGCATATGCATTATGCGATTACTGAGGGATAAACAGCGGGAGTCAAAGTTGAGGTTAAGTTGGGATTAAGATGGATGAGCTGGGCAGATGCAGGGAATTTATAAATTCAACATCTCAACGCGTCGATGAGTCATGGCCAGCGATAGATTGATATCACCGGGTGATTAATTTAACTTTCTACTGGTTCATTCGGATTCGTCACGGCAGGTGGTGATGCGTAATGATACACCCGAAAAAAAATTACTTTTGATCGGTAGAAAAAGTACTCGTACCCGGTACCAAGGGGTTTCTGGGGAAAAGGCACATTTTTGAAGTTTCTCGAAGTTACAAAACAACTTGATGCGAGTATCATGCGTCAAATACCTCAGTACTTTCACAAGTATTTTGTTACTTGGGTCAAGTAAAAAAATTACTCGTAATGAGTACCTGGCTGGTTCTTTTCAAGAGTACCAAATAAACTCGATATAAATTGAGTATAAGAACTCAAAAAACTCGGCGGAAAAAATCAATTTTGGCTAAAGTCGCCTTTCCCCCCGAAAAAAGCCTAAATATGGCACTTTAGCTCCGGGTGAAAAAATTTTTTTTTCACCCGGAGCTAAAGTGCCATATTTAGGCTTTTTTCGGGGGGAAAGTCGACTTTCGCCAAAATCGAATTTTTCCGCCGGGTAAAAGTCGATTCTGTATTTTCTCGCCCGCCTAATGCCACTGACACCCTCACTTGCCCCAGAAATGCAGAAATAAAAAAAAAAATTTTATTTCGACATTTCTGGCGCCTCCGAGTTTTTCATTAGTGTCAGAAACGTTAATCGATATAAAAATTAAGAAATGTAATCGAAACTAACTTCTATTTTTGAGGCTTTGCAGAGGCTCGAATAAGCCTTGACGTACTGAGCCTCAATACTCACAGCCTGGGCTAGGCCTGAATTGAACCTCGGCAATGGCCCCATGAATCGCCCTCATTTCAGGCTCGAGTGAACGATGAAATCAACCCGTCCCAGGCCTCAGTCACTGACCCTCGCCAAACCGAGGCTCGCACAGGCTTGTTTCCATCGTCAGCCTATATAATTCCTACCTGGGTGGTGAGAAGTAAATTTTTTTGGATGTATGGCTCAATTTTCAAGCGATCGGAGCCAAAAAACTGGAGATCTGGCATAACATCCCCGACAAAACGTCAATGAGTTGATCGGAAACCAAATAGTTGGACGTGCAGAGGGTGACGGAAGGTCGAGGAAAACTTTGGAGCTCAACACATGGGGAAACCGCCTCTGGCGCCGCTCCAAAAATCTGTCACCCCCCGCAGCTGGATGAAAATGAGAGGAGAGTGGTCTATAATAACCTTAAAAGAAATGGGAAGACGGAAAATTTGGTGTCGGATGGTGACGCACGTGAATGGAGATGACAATAAAAGGTGGACAATGTTGGCAACTGAAATTCGATGGCCACCGACTGTAAAAGCATGTAATTTTCTAACGTCTGAAATGCACATTCGCCGGTTTTATGACCGGGTATTCGAGTCGTCGTCCGTTAACTCCGAGAAATGAATTTAAAAATCGTAAAAACTCTTCACAATTGACTGGAAGTGCGTTCGCTCGATTCACCTGGCTGTTCACAATGGAGAGAAGACGCTCAACGTTTTTGGAGGATTTGAGGGAGAATGTGGGAACGCGCGATGTGTGATCGCGGGGTTTCGGCTCATATAATGTTTAGTTTAAAAAAATATGAGCCCGTTCTGGGGAAATTAATTAAATTTCGTAATTTTCGCTGTTCTCCACTAGTCCGTCAACATGATAATTATTCACTTGGTATTTTTTTCGTGTCCGAGTCAGGCTATTGTGGGTTATTTCGGGATGTTATCTTAAACCAATGGAGGAGGAAGTACCCAACATCGTGTTCCAAAAAAATCCATTATCACCCTGAATGCGTGTACAGGTTCTCGTGTTGTACATCTTGTGTCCGACGTCAGAGATTGTGATTGATGCTAATACCCCGTTCCGCTAAACGCCCCCTATTTTTCTCGAGCGTTTTATTTTCCTTCTGGGAAGATTCGCCAGGCTTTTTGATAATCTTGCAAAAGTAAATACTATTAGTTCGATTGAAATTTCATGTAAAAAGTCTTGACATTTTTAGTAATCACTCATTCACACAAAATTTACGTTATTCTGAAAATTCTAGATGTCACTGAAATATTATTGATAATTCAATATGGAAAACCCAATTATCCTCAACCATTTGATGTTAAATTGAATTCAAATTCGCAACATTGAGAATTTAATAACTTAATTTTCAAAAAAAAAAAAATTAGCAGTGTCATAGGAGTAATGGGATGGCCTTAGAAAAATAGCTTTCGTACTTCCGTTCAACGCCCGAATTCCCCTCAACTCTCGAAGTTTGTTTACAAGAGCAGGCACACGCGCCCGATCTCGCCAATAATTCGCAATCGTTCAACCCACAGAATCCGGTTTACCATTGATCATTGGTATATTTATAGTTAATAGAATTATATCTCAATCTGTTTGTCCCCTTCCAACGCAAATATCACCAAACTAATGTAGTGTAAATTGAAACAAGCGGGTCAGTAATGTTCTTCATCACTGAGTTTGATAACTGGAAAAAATATTAAATGTAATAATTCCAATCGCTGCATGTTGATCACCCGTCAAGGTTTATTAATAACCGATACACGAGATAAAATCGAAATCAACCTGTTTCCAACGTACTACAAGTCATATTTGAAATGAAGAGGGAAAAATCACAAGTAACGCAGTTTTCCAATCAATGACTCGCCTCTTTCTCTTCGGCTATTATGCATCGCGGCAGTTCACGCCGACTTTCTCGCATGGCATATTAATGTGAATCGTGTTCCGGCGCAAGTCAATCGATTCGTGCACAACCTCTCTGCGAAGGGGGCAAAATACCGGTCGCTATTTGCATGCGGATGTCGAATTTCTACCGAATTACATTGTATTGGAAATGGTTTGTTGGAACAATGCAATGGGAGAATGGGATTGGGATAATTGCGGGGGTGACGATGACACTGCTTTTGTTGCTATTGACTGGCGCAATTTCTGGCGTCATGCAGGTAATTCCTGGTTATGCTCTCGCAGGGCAGATGAGAAAGATAAAGTGGTCAATGCACTGTCGGAAATTTTTAGAGAATTAAGCAATAGTTGCAGTTGAATTCTCAATATTGTGAGTTTGAATTCAATTTAAGATGAAATCGTTCATGGAATCTCTCCTTCAGGTTGGAACTTCCGGATAATTGGATTGTTGAGGGTAGATTATCACTCATTAACGAAAGAACGGAGACGAAGTATAACCTTCGTAAGCAACACATCCCTTAAATAATTAAACCCCTTGTGTAATTCGGTAGCGAAGTGGTAAACAGGTTCAAGACGATTTGGGCTATTCGTCAGTTTTTGATGAATATCTCGGAACTTAAGGGAGATAGCGAATTTTGTGTAATTACCTTTTTTGTAGCTCTCGATCCGCTCTACAGGAAAGGTTATTATGAAAATTCTGCTATTTTGCTTAGATTCGGAGATATTCCTCGAAAACTCAGCGAAGAGTTGAGTCGACTTGAATCGGTCTACCGCTTCGCTTCTGAATTCATGATACTTTGTCGTTTGGGCGTAGCCACGTCTATGCTGGCTCCCGGTAATGACTGAACATTCTGCTTACATAAACAGATCCTCTTTGCACGGCTCATATTACAACGCAAGGGTTAGGGTTCCTGCTTATTCCCCCTCTTTCGAAGCAATACTTTCGGTCAATACCGAATTCGCAAACCCTCTGGGTTTTCCAGAACCACTGGCGACAAAACGAACATAGGAGCCCGGCTACTTCGAGCCCGAGTAGCTCAGTCGGTAGAGCATCAGACTTTTAATCTGAGGGTCCAGGGTTCAAGTCCCTGTTCGGGCGATTTTTTTTTAATTCGCCACCTTCTCCTCAGGTGCTAATTAATGAGAAATGCCACGGGAGATCTCCTGCGGCTTGCGATTCTGATTTTTTTCCGGGTTTTCCAGTTTTTTTTTTTCAATAGTTCCGTCGGTAGAACAGGTCACTGTGATACCGTTTCACTATACATCATCCTGAGTGGAGATTCAAAAAGGTAGAGCATCGATACTGATCGGGGTTTCTTTAGGCGATGTTCCGGATCAGGATTCGATCAGCTCTTGAAGGAAATCGTTTGATGCAATACAGTTTATGTAATCAATTCTAATGTTGCTCTGATCTGTAGAATCATAACTGGATCCCATACTGAGAAGGCGGATCTGATCCTAACTCTTGATCATTTTGAATTTCAAATAACTGTTTCATTCCTCATCTTAAATTGATCAATATCAGACTTTGAGGATCAGTCCTGATTGTTACCAAGTGTCAACAAATAACGATTTCACCCGGCTAATTGTAGTAATTAAATAACAGCTAATTACATGCCTTGATGAACGACCCTTTCATCTCCAGAAGATGACAAAGATCAATGACATTGATTGATTTGTCTTCATCACCACAAAGTACCATTTTTACCAACGTATCATTTTTATTTTACCACAATCGTCGAATTCCCTTCGCATTTTTCTACTCTTCAATTTCCGTTTTGTATTTACCACCGTAAATTGGGATATATTGACCCACATCCTTCCAATCAGTGAACCAGACGACAGCCATGGCAACGGTGACCCCATAGACAGCGGCTGATGTCCTCCTGATGAATGCAATAAACCAAATGAAAGATACATCACCCGAGGAATTCACTTAAAACCCGAGGGAATAACATCGTCAAGGTCAATCGAAAAAAGATGCTGACTAACCAGCCTCGAAACAGCCTGATTCGTCACAGGCCTCGACGGTGCCTCGGTTAATCACGCTACCGGAAAATTTATCGCACGGTGTTTACTCTTTTGCCGGCCGAAAACAAATCTAGAACTCTCGGGCTCCTAAAGATCACTCCGCTGTCCGTCATATCCCCGATAAAACTCATCGCTCAAACCCACGAGAGATTGACACACGATATATATTCCCTCCACCGTGGAGGAATCATAACCAAATATTGACAACTCACCACACAACAATTTTCTCCATCAAACTTTTATACTTCATCATTTCGAATTTCGAAGAAGTTTCGATAAATTGAGGTAACTTATCTTTTATTTACTCGTCAATTTAACGTGAGGATTGGAGAGGGAGTGGATGGGCTCAATGTTGAGGATTTTATTTAATGAAAAAACAAAGGAGTCGGTTGAGAAAAAATTAAAAAGAAAAATTCCGTTCTTAATGAACGGAAAATAATTCATTTAAAATTTTTTTTTTGGTTTTGTTTTTTATTAACTCCATATTGTTTTAAAAAACTGAAATTTCGTGGACAGTTTACTAGTATTTTCCAAGGGAATGACATTGATTTCGATTTAGGGAAGAAAAATCTAGAAATTTCATTTTTTTTGGATCAAGAAGACAAAAATTTGCTAATTAAATGGAAATTTACGAATACATTTACCTGAACCCTTCTAATTTTTCTCAATTTTCACGAAATAATTCAGCAGAAATTTCCAGTCTCTCTATTTTTTCATAAAACTAAATTTGCAGGGAAAAATGTCTTGAATAGATGAGAATTCAATCCGCTCGATTGACGTAAATCCGTTGAAAATAATAAATCCTCGAGGTCTTTCTTCGCTCGTTCTCTGGCAACGGACAAGCCGAACTGCATTATTTCAACATTATTATCCCTCGTAAACACGAAATCGATAAATAGCAGCTCGTATATTCACCAACAATATGAAGTCAGATGCGTTTGGGGTTAATGATCCGTTGCGAGCATTGAAAACGATCGAGCGTCGATTTGGTGTCGCGTTAACCAATCAAACGAGCGTCGGGGCGACGGTAATGGCCTGCTGGCCTGCCAAGGGAGACGAGGAGAATCGGTGCCCGGAAATGAGAGGTCGGGCATCGAATATCCGCTTGGACGACCCGATAGACACACGGGGGCCTGCCCATAGTGCCGGGGGGAAAGACGGGGGAATCTGGGCACTTCAACTGCAACTGTCGGTCTATCTCGGCAAATTAAAGGCCCAAGAAACGAGATATCTTGGCTACCGGGGGCTGTCTTATCGCCGCTATTTACGGTAATCGATGGTACGTGGAATTTATCATTATTATTCCTGTAATAAAATGGGATTTAGTACGTGGAGAGGACAGTTGAGGAAGCATTCCTAGGCGTTGAGTGCACGGAGAGAAATGTTCAGTAAAAATTACGGAACTCACAATTCACTCACCGATTACGGAATCGACTCGGAAAATTTAAGCGACGGTATCGTCATTTTTCACAGGAGATTCAGGTAAAAATTACGGAACGCTCCGGGGGTACGGAAAAGATACGCGAATTTTTATTGAATATTTCTTCACGATTTCCTTTCGTGCAGTAAAATTTGCGACGATTTGCCAGTTAATTTTTATCCATCTCTTCCCTTTGTGCAAATTACCCTGCTGTTCTTAAATTTTCCATTCGCCTCCTATTTCCCCTCTAAATAGACTCAAACACCTAGAGTTGAATTTCGATCCGCAATTACTTGATTTCAGTAGCGAAGTGGTAAAAGGAGATAAGTCAATTTCGACTATTGACCAGTTTTCAACGAATATCTCGGAATCTAAGGGAGATATCAAAATTTTCGTTATAGTCTTTTTTGTGGAGCGGATTGAGTGCTACAAAAAATGTCATTACGAAAATTTCGCTATCTCCCTTAGATTCGAAAATATTCCTCAAAAACTCAATTTACCACTTCAATACCGATTTGTTTCCGAATTTTTCCCGCACTTTTTGATCCGCACAATTTATTGAGCGGGAGAGTGGAAAATTTCTTGCACTCGCGTAGTGACCGTAGAAAACAAGCGTTGAGGCTGAGCAACTCCGTCGGATATTTCGGGAGGCCCCCAAATGCGAAGGATATTTTCGATCGCGAAGTCGAATCACCTTACTTCGAAAGCTATTCCACGAACGAATCTCATCTAACAAAACATTCGTGGATATACTCACGAGTGAGGTAAATGGTAACCCAGTTACATCAGTGGATTTTGAGCTTCATCAACATTAGCCCAACGAGGCGAAAGACTAGTGACTGAGGTGACTGAGTTGGTGAATTTTAAAGCCATCCATTAGTCATAAATCACGGGGGATTGGGCGCACAAACGCGGACTCCATTATTGGGACAAAGGAAATCTGCACCGACCAGCGATGTATATCGGAGTGAACATAATCAGCCAACGGGGGGAGGGTGATTGCCTCAGTATGGCTTGCGTATGTGTATCTGGATGGTATATCGTTGCAATTTGTCAGATGTCGACGGCAGCGGAATGAATAATGATCTATCGACTGGGTTCTGGGTTACTCGATGGACTGAGTGCATCAATATTCATTACACAAGAGGCGTTTTCAGGACAGCCGAAGGATTAAGCCACCTTTGTAGCTCTTTAAGGTCACACTATAGATAAAACCATTTCCAATCATCAAATTAGTCATTTAACCCTGGATTCGGCACGTCGGTTGCCCGAAAAAATTTGAATTCGTCAATTGAAATATCTGGAAAATCTTAGTATTTTTTTTTTAATATTACATGTCAAATTCTTGGAGAAGAAAAATCATTTCCAACGGTTGAATAATTTTCTCCCGCGTTGAATAAAATTGCGCGCTGCGCGATGCTGCCGGAAACTCGTTGAACGCGCCCGGACAGTGTAGAGAGAATTCGGCAACGCTGGCGCCTGAATAACGCGGCGGTAAATCCTCGCGGAGCGGGGAGCAAGTCGCAAGTTCGCGTCAGGTGACAAAATTCGGGTAAAATTGCGTGAGAAAAATTTGAAAAAAATCATGAATATTCAGCGTCACTGAAATTACATTTTGCACAGAATTATTATTTTGTAACATCGTTGTTTACAAATAAACCATTGAAATTGTTTCAATTTTTTAAATAAGACGTTTTGAAGACCCGAATCATCGAAAAAATCTGATTTAATTCAGCTCTTTGTCTCTGTCCTTCGATTCTCTTGCCTACTTTATTTATTTGCAATTGAATAGCCTGAGTCACGAAGATCATGCTCACGCATCATTCTCACCGCGTAGCATCACCTTACAGGCACGCCCCCTTTGTATCACCACTGGATCGGTATTCCAACCGCAGAAAAACGCTCGTTTAAATGCATCCACGAGCTTCCTAGAAGGCGCGCCTTCAATCCAATCGAAAAATAATCTCCACTGAATTTTCCACTCCAAGTGACATAAGAAATAATTGCAATGAAAAAATTGCGGTAATGGGTTGAGACGAATTTTTCCTCCGCTTGCGGGATTTTGGTAGTTGCGGAGGGAATGCGGAGAGCTTGCTCGTCTCAATGTCCCATTACATCAACAATGCTGCCAACGAGACCGAGGGAAAAATGAGTTAATCGTCATTGCTTCATACTCTGTGAAAGCAATTTAACCGAAGTTGTTTCAAAGCCCGTTCTGAGCAACTAGCATTGGCTTTTACGCTCCTCGTGTAACCATAGCCAATTTACATTTCCGTCTATGAGTCTCGGCAAGTGTCTCACCGCTCCTTTGAGCCATCAGTGTGGTGAAATTTTTCGGAGTAAATGGAGAGTTAATGTAGCGATTTATCTCATGCTTGAAAATTGTCTGAGGGATGGACAACATTTTATGTTTTATTATTTCATTCAGTGAATGATAATTTTTTTGACTTATCGGTCAGTTTATTTATTTATTTTGTAGTGCAATCTGAATTGAAATGTCCAGTTATTTATTTATGAATAACGAACGTTAAAAAATAATTATGAATATTCATGATTTTTTTTCAAAATGTTTATCTGAAATTTCAACGAATTTGACAATTGAAAATGCCAGATTTTATGGGAGAATCAATAGAAACTGAATTTCAGTTCAGTTATTACCAAAAAAATTAATAGAAATCCGGTAAATTCTGGTGAATATTCCAATTTGAGGCTGAATTCTATTCCCAATAATTTTCCCCGAATGATTTTTCCCTCAAAGTGTTCACCTCCCCCTGAAGACACTTGAGCCAGATCCAATGGGTCTCGTCTTGCCACCCCAAAAACTAGGCGTAATGCATCCGTGGAAATAAAAGGTAGGCGTGTTGCCTGAAAGGGGGACGATGTCGACTCTTTTGCCCGTTCACCCAGAGGAACTCGAGGAAGAAGGAGAGGGAGAGAACAGAGGTTGTGCATGCGGTTGGCAACGACTGACGTGCGACTCTTGCAGACGGCCTGGTGCCAGAGGATAGTACCGTGCAGTCTCATCGGGGTCTGTTTTTTTTACACTTTTAGTACAGTCTGCCTTACCTTTTTCACCTTCGCTACCTAACTAACGCGGCAGAGGTGAATATACCAACTTGTTTTCGCTCCCGTTTCGGCGGACGGCGGAGAGGGGTGGGCGGGGGGGGGGGGGGGATTACGGGGNGGGGGGGGGGGGGGGGGGGGGGGGGGGGGGGGGGGGGGGGGGGGGGGGGGGGGGGGGGGGGGGGGGGGGGGGGGGGGGGGGGGGGGGGGGGGGGGGGGGGGGGGGGGGGGGGGGGGGGGGGGGGGGGGGGGGGGGGGGGGGGGGGGGGGGGGGGGGGGGGGGGGGGGGGGGGGGGGGGGGGGGGGGGGGGGGGGGGGGGGGGGGGGGGGGGGGGGGGGGGGGGGGGGGGGGGGGGGGGGGGGGGGGGGGGGGGGGGGGGGGGGGGGGGGGGGGGGGGGGGGGGGGGGGGGGGGGGGGGGGGGGGGGGGGGGGGGGGGGGGGGGGGGGGGGGGGGGGGGGGGGGGGGGGGGGGGGGGGGGGGGGGGGGGGGGGGGGAGGGGATTACGTGGAGAGGGAACCGCTTCTGTTACGTAATTCTAGATACCGCGTCTGTAATTGGCACCTTCAGCACCTCAGGGACGCCCTGTCATGGAAATCTACTTTATTTTTCGTGATATCAATGAACAAGAGGAGATTATAATTTTTTTTAGTCCGAATTAGTGAAGAAAAAATTATTTATTTGTTGCCGAATGTCTTGAAAAAATCAAAAACCAATTTTTCGTTCAATTAAATTTTTAGTTTTTAAAATTCAGGCAACAGGTCGGCCTAATCTTCAGGCCTAAACGTAGAAATGAAGTTGAAGTTAGAGAATTCTTTGCGATGGCCCAACGTTTCGTTAAAATTTTTAATCTTAATTTCAATTTAATTGTGCAAATTTATTATTTCAATTTAATTCTGCAAATTTATTATTTAATCCACTCATTCTCGTAACATTTAATTCGTTATTGTCTGAAAAATTCACTGATTTTGACGATTTTAACTGAACATTCAGCTGTGATATCAGCATTTGAGAATAAGTATTCAACCGGAAACACAACTAGCGAAAGAAAATGAAGGCAGAGGGGGAAAAACAAGTCACCGACAGATATATCCCGCCTGGCAACGGCTCGCGGGCAATCTAAACTTGTGTGTGCCCCCGGGCGAATGAGTGTCGCATCAATGCATGCACCTGTGCATGCGTTCCATGGACACACGCGACCGCAAAAAGAAAAGAAAAATACCGACAATGTTACCTGTTGGAGTGAGACGGGGGATAATCCATCGGCAATGGAATAGCGTGAATTGCCAATGAGGTACTCGTCACTCGCACCACTTTAGCGCTCACAATCAATCTGGGAGGCTAATAAGTCCGATCGTGCGTGGGTATGAGGCAATCTTTAACGGTAGGATGAGTCACGTTTTTGTGCACACGTTCGCTCGATGCATTTTTATCTGCACAAATGGAGATGTGAGAAAAAAAAGGAATTTTCCAGCTTTTTTTCTGAAATTTTTTATTCCGAGTCTTTATTTTTTTCAAGGACACCTTTTTTATGGACATTTTGATTGAAATGAGCGGGTGATTTGCTTTTATGCTTCATGATTGCAGCTAATTTTTAATTTAAAAAATTCGAATTAAAATTATTTCTAGAAAAAACAATTTTTTAATTTTTTTATAATTATTTATTTCAATTATTTCGTGATGATGATAAAATCGTTTGGGTCAGCACGCTGTGCCGGCCGTGTCCGACAGTCCAGTTATGAAGCAATTCAACCTAAAAATTCCACTGTATCAGTGTCCCCTACTAAATCGATCAATTCAAATCAATTCCGTATCAAATGTTAATTCACTCCAACACACGTGTTCCTTCATAACGAATAATCGCGTGAAAGAATCACCTATGAATTGATTCACGAGTCTGGCATTAGCTAGAGATCCGGAAGTGTCTGGAATCGACGCGTAAGGTCACCTCTCCGTGATTCCGCATGTTTAATCCTCAATTGTTCTCGTTGATTTACAAGTGCAGGAGGAGAAGTGAAAAAACGCGCACAAGTGCGTCCCTGGATCCTCGGTTGTTGGGTTCTATAACAAGAGACAACTCTACGTGTTTGGCGTACACGATTGGCCTCGACCCGTAATCTTCTTCGCCGAACGATAAACACGTACCTCAAAATCCGAAAGCCCTCCACGAAAATTAACCAGGGTATTTCGCTTTTCGAGATAATGAAATTCTTGAGCTAAGAAAATAGCATGAATATTCGATCGATCCACTGTAGGTTTCGGGCAATAAATCGGCGCTCTTCAGCGTAAAGCGGGGCGATACTGAATGAGAAATCAATTTTTTGATTCCGAAAGTAGGTTATAGCGGTGAGAAAAGTTGGGAATAAGACGTAATTTCTTTCTTCTAACCCTCGATCTCTCGCGCTCGGCCGCAGGTCTTCGTCCGTCGCACGGTTAGCGGAGCGCTGCTGCCACTTTGGCGCTTACCGCTGTGCGCGCGTTCCAAGGCTGGCAGTGAATTAGCAACACTGCTGCTCCAGCGCTCGGCAGGGACTCACTTGGGCGGCGCCGCTTTTTTATCCGTTCAACGTTTTTTTTAGCTAAAAAAATTTTCCGAAAAAAATAGACGACGCCAGCGATTAATAAAGGGATTGAACTAGGAACTCTAATTTTTTCAGAATTTTTAGGCATCGAGTAACACAATAAAATGAAAAAAACGATTTTCAGGAATGTCTGGGGATTTTTCTCTGCGTGACTTCTGCATTCATTCAATATGAAGAGTCATGAACACTTTATGAAATTTATAAATGACCTGTCGCATCGGATTTTTTCGTCAGCCGATTTTTTTTCATCAGCTAAAAAAATATTTAACATTGCGTCAGATTAAGAAATATAAGTGAAATCGAACAATAACGAAATCTACTTGATGAAGCGTTGAGGCCTTTCACCTCCCTCTGGAAGAGACCCATCAAATCGAAAAACAAAAAGTCCCTCGCCGGGGATTCATCATCGGATTTCGACAATTTTCGCAATTCCGCGGGAGTGGATGACGAACTGAGACCGAGGCTGATTAATCAGTGGTTTATCGCGGGGCATTTACGTCATTAACGGGAAAAACAGCTGTATGGGAATACGACTCCCGGCAGCAGACGCAATTTTGAATTCCGGGAGAATGGCATCCGATCTGACGCTCCCGTCGATATCATAATCATTGCTGACGTGAACTGATTGGAGTCACCGTCGAAGATCGGCGGGAGCACGATATCCCATTAATATTATTCCATTACGGTATTAACGATCGATTTCAATCCCGTTTATGACCAAAAATTATCAGGTCACGAGTTTATTTTCCATTACCTCGCCAGGGGGCTATGACAATGACATCAATTTCCATTATTCATTTCATCATTAATCGTACAGAAGCGTTTATCAATTATTATAAAATGAGACTGCGGATCTTTGAACGCATTTCTCCTTGACATCGTGTAATATTTTAAGTAGGAATCAGTTTAATTATTGATCTGCACAGTTAACTATTTTCCGTGGAAATTGCCGGGAGGCTTATTTGAAATTCTTATCGCATTATCGTTCCATTGAAATTTCAGAGGAATTTTGTGAATGAAAATTTAGATTTTCGTGAAAAAATCAATGGAAAGTATAAATTTTAGTTTAGCCATTCCAGGAAAATTAATGGAAATGAGAAAAATTCACTGAAATTATTGAAATTTCAGCGTAATTTTTTTTATAAAGATCAGAATCGAATCAACTTCCCCCAAAAGTTCAATTTTCTTCTACCACTTTAGCGCGATGGAAAAACTGAAGCTGTTGCTCATGTCACGCGCCTGATATTTCAGGTTTCGCTGCAGCGAAAATAAATAACAAGATGATAATTGCGGAAAGCTCGACAGAATGTGAGTTAAAACCAGATTTATCCGGTGGACTAACGCAAACAATTTGACAGGTGCACTTGCGATTCAAAGTTGGTATGTACTCTCCTTTGAACTCTTCAAAGACTCAATCCTTCGTTTTGCAGTATTGAAGGTTTACACTAGATCAAATGCTTCGCCGCCTAGAATTATCTCTGCGTCTTCTTACAATATTTGTCGAGCCTTAAAAATTGAATTGTCAATTGTTTCGATAATCACGGGAAACAGCAGACGCGCTGGTGACTCCGATATTTTGTCAGGCGAATGCTTGAGGAATGTAGTCATGGAAAAATTTGGGAATCACCACCGAAACCTATGATTTCATGAATGACGATGAGTGTTTTTCACGAATAGTTGGGGGACTTTGATGAACGCGTGAATAAACATGCTCAACATTTACATTCCAATCATTCCACAGGTGTCAGGCTGGATTACTCCGGATTGTGCAGTCTAGATGATTGACAGAGTTGAAATAAACAAGTTGATGGTTGGATTAAATAGAATTTAGATATCGTTATTTTCGTTATTAAATGAGCAGTATGTACACGTTAAAAAAATTGGCTTCAATTTCCGGTAGAGTTATGGGAAATTTTTATCAGATTGAAGTTCCACTGAAATTTCAAGGAATTTTGTAATTAAAAATTCAATTATTTGAAGACGTTTTACATCCATGTTTAATTTTTTTATTTCCTCCGGAATTTTCTAGCAGTTAAAATCTACCTTACGCTATTATTACAGAATTTCTGGGATGGTATCACCCTCAAAATCGAAGGAAACTTAACAATCTTTAATTTAATTCTCACTCCCCAACACTAATAACAGGATTATAATAATTTCCGTTGCTCTAATCACGATGAAATTACCATAAATAGTCGCCAGGTGAAACAACGGCTCGTGATAACTACGGGGCACCTCTAACAACGCCCAATTGTCCCAAAGTATTCTTCCCGTTGGAGAGATGACTGCTGAGATAAATATTCCGAGTTAATTTGTCGTGAGAGACACCTCTCGGAATAACGAATGCGCTGGCGATCCCTGAATTTGGCTTCCTCATTTTTTTTTCTTGTGTTCCCCTTTGTGTGACAAGGGCAGGGGGAAAGTCGAACGACACGACCCTGAGGCCCTTCACTTGAAGCGGGCTTTGTGCCACAAGCCAAAATGGGAATGCGTAATAATTCAAACGGTCTGTCGAATTAGCTTTCAGTTGCGACAAAGAAGTTGAAAAAAATCAAAACCTGTGGGGACGGAGAAAGGGAATCGAGTTACTCTTGGCGGATGCAAACTCTTTGAAAAAAAATACCCAGGGGTATTCAATTGAATCTTCAATGGATTGAAAATTCATAAAAAATAACTGCGGGACATTTCAATATTTTCAATAATTTTATTGTCAAATGGACCTGAACATTTCAGTGCCACAGAATATTTCCGAAATTGACTGATTTTTTAGCAAAAAAGTATGTGGAAATTTCAGGTGAACGGGTCGTTTGTTAAAAAATTTAAAAATTTTTAATTAAATTTTGGTTTAATTTGAAAATTTTTATCACGTTGCAGTTCCACTGAAATTTCAAGGAATTTCGTAATTGAAAATTCAATTGTTTATGGGGAAATTAATGGAAACTATCGCTTCAATTATGAAATGAAGGATTTGATGTCAAATTAAATTCGCAACACAGAAGACGATAAGGAAATTTCGAATGCAATAGAAATGATTCCGGCGCCTCCGGAGATCATTAATCTTATTTCTAAATCTCCAGGCATTAATCAATAAACGGAGATCACCCGAGTGAGAGCCACTAGAAATCGTCCCAATGACTCCAGCGACTCCATCAATAATCGATTTAAAAGCAGCTGTTATTTAAATTTTAAAAAAATTATATTGCAATAGAATTTGAGAACCCTCTCTTGGGCACGGGGGGAGCGCCATAAGAGCGTTGCAATTCAGAACACCCCGCTGGGTCTCATGGCGTTGTGCCTCGGCTTTTGGGCTCAATAGGGGTACAAGCGGCCACCACGGATGTAGGTCAATTGGAGGACAGGTCTCTGAACGCTGTTGATCATTGAATGGCGAACGTAATTGAGAGTTATTCCGAGGCGAAGGCTGAATGGTCTTAAGCGGCTTCAAAGGAATGTTTGGAGGGTCGACGCGAAGGGCCCGAAAATATTGAGTGACTGCAAGGGCCCTTTCAATGATATTATTGAAATTCAATCACTGTTGATATGAACAAAAAATCTTCAATAGTCCATCTTCGGTAAATTTCCCCCGTTTGAAATATGAACTCATTCTACAGTTCGAGCTCTTCTCAGCCAACAATTCAGTAGTGAAGTGGTAATCTAAATAACTCATCTCCCAGTTGAGTTTTTGAGGAATATTTCCAAATCTAAGAGAGATAGCGAAATTTTTGTCATCACATTTGTTGTAGCACTCAATCGGCTCCACAAAAAAGGTTATAACAAAAATTTCGCTATCTCCCTTAAATTCCGAGATATAGACTGAAAACCGGTCAATAGTCAAAATTGACTAATCTTCCTTTTACCACTTCGCTACTGAATTATATTCCTATTTTTAATTCGAAGTAACGGCAGTAGGAGAACTAGTGTCTGGAATTAAGAAAACATTTTTTTTTATTGAACGTCTTGTTTTTAAGACACATTCGTAACTTCAGTTATCGCAAGGTTGGCGGATAAGACAATTATGAAAATCACATAAAGTCGAATGCTTTAAATCAAGTTCATTTACCGAAATATTAACCCTTCCGCAACTATGAACAAAATTCCTTGAAATCTAACACATTCGACGAATTGGCAAGGCTTATCTCCCGCCTGTTTATCTAAAATTTCTGAAGATAAAGAGAACTGGGTTATTGACTAGACAATGTTCAAGTGAACGTCGGGAGGGTCACGAGAGGTGAAACCAACCCGGGCTGTTCACACAATAGCGGAACGTCTCATCACCCCGGGATCTCACTCAATCTGCATGATGCAATTTGTTTCCGCGTTGCACCAGGGAGAATGATAAAGACTTTAATTATTGATCCAAGTTCTTAGGTTGCTGGGTCATTATCGGTATCGATTGTTGTTTCGAAAAGAAGAGCCAATAAATGTTATCAGCTGTGACGTATGGAGATTGATGCATCTGCATTCATTCTTTTCGATAAATATAAATGTCGAGATTATTATATTTTCATTTTCATTTTTTTATCGTAAACTTTGATAGGCCAGTGGGCTATCCAGTTGCTATCCAGTTGTTCTCTGGTTGTTGTTGTTCGTCCTGGATAGCATCCCCGATCGATATTAAGGCCAATTTTACTCTTGGCTTGTTGTTAGAAAAATTTTCTCCCCTCAGGGCTGTTTTTTTCGTTTTTATAAGTTTGGGCTTCAATCAAACGGGTGTCCAGCTGCATTTGCGTCATCCCCGTGAACTATTCACCAGTTTTTTTCCCTATTGCTTACCGCGTTGTGTCGCCGCAACGAAAACAAAGTCATAAAGCATGACAATTGAATCATAAAAACATCGTAATCGTAAAAATCATTGATACAAATTGTTGGATTTAACATCGTTAAATTTCTCAATACTTTTATTACCTTTTGTATAATATTCCTCCCTTCGGATCTCCCCCTTTTCGTAACGGCTCGAGGAGACCGGGAGTTTTGGGATGAAACAAAGGTGGAAGAGATGGGGAAAAGGGATATGAGGCAAATGATGATATTTAATTTGAATTTAAAACAATGAATGAAGTATTTGGAAAAATAAATTAGACATCATAAATTCTAATCAAGCAGCCTTGAGTAAGACACCTGGAGTGTCTAGAATGCATGTTCTGATGTCTTACGTGAGCCCCTAAAAATGCCTCAAATTTGTGGACCCAGACGCCTTCCAAACGCGTCCAAAAGTGTCTGAATTTCAGACTAGTTTTTCTAGTATTGAGCGTTTTCTCCAGCATTATCACGAACTTATACTTCAGGTATTCAGCAGTTGCATGGCGCCATCGCCTGAGGCATCTCTCCAGGGGTTCACCCGTTGCGAACGGAAACCCATGTACACGTGCGGTTTTTATGATCGCCTTTATCCGTTTTCCCTGTTTTTTTTTCACTCTACAACTATCGGGAAAGGAAGGAGACAAGGCTTTTAACTCATTTCCCCTCCTTTGGAACTGTGCGCGTTTTTTTGTTGCAGAGGCGGATGCATTTTCAATCGCACAGAGCCGATGATTTTTATTATGCCATATGGCAGTCATCACTTCGCCGCATTTTCAGGGATTTCTTTATTTTTGCAAGAGGCCGCTTTGCCCTGGTGCAGGGGGTTACTTTCACGCTGTCAGTCTGATCTTTCTTTATTGACACGTACCCATCTCCACCCCAGTGGACCACATTCCACCCCTGTGTCAATATACCGGGGTTTTAAAACCCTCACAATTGGAGAAATCCGTATATTTTCGTTTATCCGTCGACAATAACTGTCTATTGCCGCATAAATTTGTTTCTGAAACCGTTACTCGTTACATTGTTGAAGAGAAAGTCGTAAAATTTCAAATTTTTCTAGAAATCCAAAGGAATTTCCAATAAAAACATGAAGATTCACTATACAATTCACACAAAAATATATTCACCTGAATTTACGGAATTTCTATTCATTTCCGTGGAATAATTCAATTAAAATTCACGGCCTGCATTGACTTTTCCATTAAATTTTTATTTTTCGACAAAATTCTCTAAAAATTCACTAACAATGCACCTGTAGAAAATTTTTACTAGCCTTTCTGACATTCCCATCGTCTAAAAATGGAAGAGATGATCTCGAGTATCTGGAGAATGATCAACAGCTCTCGTGTTTTGGCCGTAAAAAAATATGATAAAACAGAAAAATGAAGAAAATATTTTTCATTTGCGCAGATGTGACAGTATTTGCAGTTGATATCAAGTCTTCTGAACTTTGTCATATCGATAAGAATAATCGTGGGAAATTACGGACTACCTTGTGACAAAAAACCTATCGTGCGAGTTAATCAACTGATTTTTCTTGTCGCTTTAATTGAAATTGTTGCCTGCATGAACAGGATAATGATATTGCGCTGTTCATTCATTTTTCGATGCAAAAAAATAAAAATAAATTGGAGGTGCCGGGTATCGATCCCGGTACCTCTCGCATGCTAAGCGAGCGCTCTACCATCTGAGCTACACCCCCAGATAAAAGCCGACATTCGGTGAAAGGACATGTGCGCAATGTTCACTTGGTGGAAGAAATTCGATGGTATTAATACCAGATTGAAATTTTTTAGTGATTTAACAGAGTCGTGGAGACGTACGCCTTTTTTCACCTGCAAGTAGCATCTTAGAGTCATCCTTTACGATATTGAGGGTCATGAATATGATTCCTTCCTTGTTATCGTTCTTAGAACATTTAAAAAATGGCATTTTATGATTTTGTTGGGTCCATGCCGTTTGTATATGAATGCCCCCCTCCATGCGCCCAATTCTGACGTCTGTACTTGGCGCCGAGTCACTACCGCATCTCCCGCGTGGGAATTTCGCTGAAGGTTTCCGCACGAGCATTTCCTGAAAAAAATGTTTCGGAAACGGTAATATTGTGGTTCAAAGCGAGCTCGCGGTCCATTCCATAACTGTCCACAATAAATTGTCAGAACCACTAGGATGTCCTAACCTTCTTCCTTCATCTCTGCCCAACAAACTTTGCGCCTCATAAAATTCACTGCAATTCTCTTTTCGTTATTACACACCAGTAGTACGCAATCAATTTCGTTCCTGACCTCCTCAATTCCCAACCTAAAATACGTGGTCGTGGATATCACCTATTTCAGTTCACCTCATTACTCATGTCCGATATGTGCCGTTGGCAGTTATAACTCGAACAAGTGCCGCAGCGTCCAGAAGCGAAGATGGGAAAGTTACTTAAAAAAAAGAAAACACACCGCCTCGTTTGGACTGGTAACGGACGACAGGATTATATTATGCGTATGGGTGGATTCCTACGTGTTATGCATTGCAACAAGCAATCGCTATATATAACACCATCGTGGAGGTACCGTATGCAATAAAGCCAAGTTGGTTTGCAGGATAAAAAAAAATCCAACCGGTTAGTCCAGTTCACTGTGCTGCCGATCACTGTCTTTATGTGTTTATCCCTCGAACAATATATCGATAAATAATCCTGGGTAACATTTTAATAGTGGAGGAGGAATATTTGTGGGTGGCACTGAGGGAAATGCGAATGTTAACAGCTGTTCGAATGACTATTTTTACTTTTATTATGTGGAAATTAATGCTGGGGCTTATGAACTATTGTTTGTTGGAAATAATTTAGAGGCGAGGACTCGACGCAGAAGTTTAAACATTCTAACGCTGATCATCAATTGCTGTTCATTCGGGATTTTTGCTTCTTAAACGTGAGGATAAATCACTCATGAGCCGCACAATGACATGAAATATCGAATGCAGCAGCTTGAAGCGGGTTTATTGCAAGCTTGAGAAAAGAATATGAATCATTTTGATTCATGCAGGGATGACGTAACAATCATGGGAGAGTAGACTCGCACATCATTATTTGGATGAAGACATGGACGGACATTCATTAATTTATCGTAATAAAGTTATTCACAAGGCTTTCTCCCCAAAATCACACGGCACAATCTCACAACAATGATATCAACCATTCATAATCCATAAATCAATACAAATCCCCGGAAATAATTATTCCGATTGAATACTGCAGGTGGAGAAGGAAGCTTCTTTGTTCGAAAATAACCCGAAATACTTGAGTTAACCCCTAACCCAATGACCGAGGCCCCACTGAAAGCCAGCGCGAGTGGAATAAAGCGGAGGGAAGGGTATTAATACCGAGTGGGTGGTGGATAACAAAGAAAATTGGTCGCATGACGCCGAGAGGGAGAGCACGATGAGCGAGGGGTGTAATGGGGATAGTGTCTCTCCGGAATGAAATCGGATGGTTTCACACGCGCAGGGAGAAAACAGCTGGGGAAAAATTATTAAACGAGTCAAAACATGAAAAAAAAATTGAATATATTTTATACTCGAATGAGGGATCGGTGTTTCAATTCGAGGATGATTATTTCGTATGAGCCCGGGTTGAACCAAGCGCTCTCAAGTGTAATATAAGGGTCAGACACTGAGTGTGAGAATGTAAGGGTCAAACAGTGGAGGTTTAAAAAATGAGGGTCGGAATATTAGAGTGGAAAACTGAATGTAATGGTGAAGGAATGAGGGTCAGAATGTTAGGGTTAAAAAAAGGAGGGTCAGAATATTAGGATCAAAACATTAGGGTCAGAATATAAAAGCAAAAAAGTGGGTGTCAGGCAGTGAGGGTCATATAAGGGCTAAAAACGGTGATCAAGCATAATACTTTTATGTTCTGACCCTAATGTTTTCACTCTAATATTCTGACCCTCATTTTTTAACCTACACTTTTTGACCCTTATATTCTGACACTCAGTGCCTGACCCTTATATTACACTTGAGAGGACTTGCTGGAACCCGGCCTGATACAAAGGATCATCTTCGAATTGAAATACCCATCCGCCAATTGGGTATAAAATGTACTTGAATCGAGTATATAATTTTTCGTTTTCTCCCTGTGCAGTATGAACACAAAGGACAATGCCAGTGCGTGGTGAGCGAGGGGAAATGTTGATGGTGTAGCGCCATTAGTCAACGAGTCCAAACTTGCCAATGGTGGCTTTCTCGCTGTTCTCGGCGGAAGAGAACTCCACTCGGCGTTATAACGGCGTATGAATCCGTTGAAAATGGGTAGGAGGCTTGAAATGATAGAGATGGAGGATAGATTTGCCGGTACGGTGGGTCTTGGTATCTCGGTAATAGAGGGTATAGCAGTGCCGTAGCGAGAGAGACTCTTTTGGTTCTCTAGTTCGTTGACCTTACCCGGGTTCTCGGGTTGTTTTGCTGTTGTTAACCTCGCCCAAGTTAATCGGAATTATTCAGCTCGCTTGATTACACTGTTTTGCATTATTTGAGCTCATTCAGTCCAGTTTGAGGGACGGAATTTCAAGTCATTCTGGTTTGTTGATGAAGGTGGAGATCTGGGCGATTCTACTTTGTTAGAAACGAATTTAAATTTTATGTTTCGGATGAAATTTCGAATTTTTAGGCTGCACAATGAGGACAATTTCCCGAATCGAATATTCAGTTTTAAATTGCTCAGAATTCTCCTGATTTCTATAAATTTTTACAGAGTAAACCCTTAAATTTACAGTTTCCATTGATTTTCCCGTGAAATTTTCACTTTAAGAATATTTTTTTGGATATTTTTGATTTTTTAATTTTTCATTCAAAAACTAAATTGCACGGGAAAAATTTGAAAAAATTCATACCCAGGCACAATTACCTAAATTAAATTCCCCAAACCATTAATATTTTTTCAGACATTTCCTTCTTATAATTAAATAATAGAACTTGTTTGCAAAACGGTGGATAATTTTTTATTACAACGGAAATGTTGGTTTTCACATAAGACACTGGATTAAATCCTGATTTTCAACCATTTCTTCTTTAAAAAATTAAAACAACAATTAAATGGAGAAAAAAAAATTTCCTGCAATTTTTTTGCGGTTTTTAATCATTTTCCTTGAAATTTCATTGGAATTATGTAAGAATATTTATGTAAGAACATAAAAATTTCCATGTGCGCCCTCTTTGTTTTATCACACTTCCACACATCGCTATTCAATTATCCGCACTGTGTACTGTCATGAAGACTTATCGATCGATGCGAGGTTAAGCAGACCAGCGGGAAAGGTGTCACGGAAGTTCGGGTGCACCGACCGTACGATTCCATTAACATAATAGCATAATGCCTCCCAAGTTTAGACGCTAAACGTGGTATAAAATAAAGGAGGATGGTTTATGTGGAACACCACCGCGTCCCCCTCCCCACAACCCCCTTTTGTTCTTTCTTTTAATCATTTGTATTCACTGGAATCCCTGCGCTTCTCGTGGCCAACCGAATCTCTTCATAATCGATACACCGAGTGTCAGTGGGCGTCCGTTTATCATAAATTATAACCCAGTCTCATTGTGAAACTCGGTATTGTTTAATTCATGACAGTTTCATTTTGAATTGACAAACTCGCAAATGAAAGTTTCGATGATAAGAAAAAAAGAAAATACTCTGAAATATTATTCTTTTAATTTCAATTTTCACAATTTCATGAATGAATTTATCAATGACATTGTTAAATAATTCAAGATAAATTCATAAATGAACTGAAATTAAGTTGATTTATTAAATTAATTAATTATTTACATTAATTTATTAAATTAATTTACGAAAAAAAAAAATTATTAATGAAATTGTTGAATAATAAAAAAAAAAGGCCAAATGCGATGAACAAACGCGTATTGACGGTTATCCTCCTAAAAAATCCGCGACAAAAGCGACTGGAAAATTTCGAGTGAAAGAAATTCCACTTCTAGCATTTCAATCCCGGCTTCATCCTCAATGGCCTATCCCAGAGGGCTCCAACTTCCTGTGCCCATTGGCAGCCGAAGCAGAGGAGAACAAAGAGCGGGGCCGAAGTTGGGGGGATGAAAAAACCCCAGAATTCGGTTTCGTTAGTCGGCAGTAGCTGTAAAAAAAATGGGGAAGTATGACAAAGAAAAGGGAAGCCTGCTGCTTCGCATTTCGTCCCCCACTGTAACTCGTCGCTTCTCGACAAGAAACCCCTTGGCATCTTCATCGCTCGCCAGAGACAAAGGGACATTACCGGGGCATCGGTGATAGCTTACATTCCCTTTCTTCCTTGGACACCGGCCCTGAATCGATTCCCCTCACGAGGGAAAATACAGCGACGGAGGAACATCAGTATGATACCCTCCTGTCACGTATTTTCGCGTGCTTCCGGGTGGAGGGGAAAATGGTTCGGAGGGCTCGTGTCAAGGTTGACGCGCCTGATGAAGGGACAAAGGAGGAGAATGAAGAATGCTGTAAGATTTTTTTTTAGAAAAAGAAAAATGGTTAATCGTGTGGGGGCGTCCGAGCACATTCCAGTCACGTGCTGACTCGTTGTTCCATATGAAGATGATGAAGATGACGATTTAGACGACAAAATTGAAAAAAAAAAATGAAAATGGAAAAATTGAAATTTCGGGACAGTTGAGATGTAATTTTTAGGAGCGGTACATGGAGCCTGATTTACGGAAATAAAAACATGAAATTGAGGATTTTGATGGAAATTAAAGGGAAAGTTGATGGGATTCCGTTTTAATTTAATGGAATTACAATTTTTTAGCAGCAGAAGTCGAGAATTTTTCCCATTAATTTTTTCATCAAATTGTGAAATTTCAGCTGTGGAATTCCGGAAAATTCAGCAGTGAATTCAATTTAGGGGGAAAAAAATCCAGAAATTTCAGGATTCACTGAGAATTCAATGGAATTAAAAATTTTTTGCACTAGAAAAACGAGAATTCCTTCGCTTACTTGAGCTTTCAAGAAAAATATGAATAATCAACGTCAAATTACGCTAAATTTTTAATTCACTATCAAATCCACAGTTTTTTATCAATTTCCACGATATAATTGAACGGAAATTTACAGTTCTCATTAATATTATGTATTTCCATCAAATTCCCGTAGAATGAAACTTTGTTTAGCGAAAATTTATCAAAGAAAATTGAGCGAGGAATTTAGCAACCGCTTTCATTTGAAATAAAATTCCCTTCAATTCCCCGCAGTATCGAAGATTCATATGCCACTGTCTGAAATTTCCCGTCAAGAAAATTCTAGCACTGCATCTCCCACCCGTTTGAAGAGCCCTCCAAGCCCTCATGCTCCCCCGAAGTTACGCGAAACCGCGAACCCATTGCAGCCGATATATTTAGAACCGCTAGTAACTCTTGTTGCTAAGGTATCAGCTGATCCGCGCCAGCCGCCAGTGCCGGCCCAGTGCCGTGCGCACCCGTTGGGGCACTCCACCCTCGACTTCTTTGTTTGCACATCACTCGAAACCGGCTCTCAGTCTCCATTACCCCGGATAAACCGCTGCCCGCGGGCATCGTCGCCTCGTTTCCCGCCCATTAAAACCGATATCTCAGCAAAAATCGCGGAAAACGCGTGAATTCCCCCGGAAAAAATTCCCCCAGCCCTTTATTCGGGCTTGACAGCGGCTTTTCTCCCCCTGTCACCCGCAAAATCAGTGCGTCAGCGCAGCGACACCACTTTCCGAACGAAATAACGCAAATTTAAACGCAAAAAATTTTTCCACCCTCGAAGCGCAAATCTCCCTGCGCCCCTGAGTTAAAACCCCGAAGGAGAACTATCACAGCCGCTCCCCCCACTCCCCAGCCTTGCAGAACAGTTTCTCCCCCCCTCGCCGCGCAATCCACCACTCGCGGAGTGGCCCGGCCAGATGATCGCATGGCAGTGGCCACAGTAACTCGAGGCGTCAGTTAGCAACCGGCTCTCTTTCAGCGTAGATGATTTTTTCGTACCCCTCGTAGTCAATGATTCTCATTTCGTGATGTTCAGTGTAACCTGAGAGCCCCCAATTATTCGTTTTACCATCGGCAAAATTGATTTCAATACTGACTAATAAAATTTTGTAGACAAGATAGGACAAAACGTAGAATTCGGCGTGACGAAATAACAATCATTCGAGACGATTTGACAATTAATTTTAAACTGTCGGTCAGTAATTGGCGACCGCTCGATGAATGTCTGTGATATGACTGATAGTTTCGTGTTATTCAAGAGTGACAATTTTCGGACGTACTGTTATCAGTAGTAGCGGCGGATTTTAGAGAGGGAGTCTGTGATTGAGATTTTTTAGAGAATTCGGTAATTGCACTGGTCTCTGTGATTGGATTTTACGGATACGTGATTTTTTGGGAGAACGAGGGAATTTTTGAAGCACTTGAGTGTTGAGGAGTCTGCTGATAAGGGAGAGGCGTTTTCACCGTGAAAATTTCACGTGTTTTTATTTGGGGACAAGTGTTTTTTTGAGGCCTTCAAAATTCCGGTGGCAGACGAGATTGGGATTCAGCCGGAGGCGGATACCTTCGGTGGTGATAGCTTCGGTGGTGCCTCTATCATGGGTCAGATTGGAAATGAAGTGAGTCTCCACGTTTTTCTTTCGTTAATTGTCTGGGGATTTGTGGGGTCGCAGGTAGCAAGGCCTATGTGAATGATGAAATTTGTCGTTTGGTTGCTGAAGATTAAGGAGAATGACGAAAATATGGGGAACTGTTGGTTTGAAGGTTCAATCCATAGAAAATTGAAAATATTGTTTAAATAAACGAATGATTAGTTAACATGAATAACAAAATTTAATTGAGATTAAATTTGTAAATTTAAAAATTTGATGGCTTTAAATATCTAGTTATTTATTTCAGAATTGGGTGATTTTACAGCAACAATTGACTTTTTATTTGGGAATTTAGTATTCAATTTAATAATTAATTTAGTTCTGCCTTTAATTGGAATTTTCGTTAGTATATTAATAAATGACGAAATTAGCATTGTGACCCTTTGATCATTCGATAAAAATTCAGGGAACTATTGGTTTGATTTTTCAATCTACAGAAAATTCAAAACGTTATTTAAATAAATGATTGATCAATAAATAAAAATCCAGTCATTTACCTCAGAATTGAGTAATTTTAAAACAACAATTAGCATTTAATCAGGGAATAAATAATTTACGGTAAATTCTTTTGATATTTCCAAGTCCGAGTAGAGCCCCCGAGATACTCCCGAAACACAAACAACGTCGGAACATCTCCTGCGCTTTAAATTAAAGCGGATGTGCCCATGTTGTTCTCCCGCTTCGGCGCAAGGGATCGAGCGAATTTCCAGATCCTTTTACGAAAGAAATGAAGTTGATGGAAATGTGGGAATCAATTTGCCGGTTCTGGGGGGTGGAAAATGTGTGAAGGCAGATTTTCCGTAATATTTCCACCCTCTTACGTCAGACTGCTACCTAGACACGTCCGCGTGGCATCAATTTCACCAGTCGGTTTCGTCATTTCTCGCAGATAAGAGAGAACACTTAATGTTTCCTCGAGCGGTCTTCATTTCCAGATTTTTCTGGAGAGAATAACGAAAAAAAAATACAGAAAATTTTGCCTCGCGTAGATTTTATTTCAATTAGTCCGTACATCGTTGAAATTAGAATTACATGCGACAAAAATATTGAAGAAATGATCTCTCTCAGAAGGACAAGAAATGTAAAATTGTTTTTCAAGACTAAAAACCGGTTCCCATCAAGATCTGGGTTCTCGTTTCCAATGTTGTTTACGCGTCGGTCATAGGCCGCCTTCGCTTCCCGAGAGCATCGAGAGCCGAGGAGTTTAAGTTGGCATCAACCAGGCGCAGATGTTGAATGTATGTATCCCTTTTAGTCAAACGCGATTTACGGATTCCAGGGTCTCCCCCCTCGAAACAGACATCTCCGAAAGCCGTCGAGGCCCATTTTCACCGGTTGAGGGGAGGATTTAATTGGAAATTGAGGAAATGCCCTTTGTTTACGGTATTTCGTTCAATAAACAGTCGAAATAATGAAAAACAAATTTACGAATTCGTGGGAGAAATGGCTGAGGTGCGGCATCATTAGAAATTTTTTTCGGGCTCAAAAAAAATTGAATTGGGATGATTTTTGATTTTTTTAGTTCAATAATGAATTATTTCTGCAACAGTGAAAATAATTTGGTACTCGTAAGTGATGGGAAAATATCTATTAATCGGGTAGAAAAATTAATATTCAAGAAATGTTCAAACGCACATTGAAATTGTCACTTGAAATTAAACAATTTTGTGTTTGGGATTGAATCAGGGCTCGACGACAATGAGATTCCCTTCTTTTGTGCCCCCTGGAGAAATAAGGATGAAACATCTCAAGTTTTTATTTTATGTCGTGACGTGTTCATGAGTTAGAACGGTTAGAACGGGTCTGCGGAGTTTAATTGAATTTTATTAGGCTTTTTATTCCTAGTGTCTCCTCTATTTTATGGTAATCGTCCGGTTACGGTATTTTATCCGTGATTTTGGGGCTCTTGAGCCCTCAAGAAAAAAAAAAAATTTGGACGATTTAGATTTTTAGATCTTCCAAAAAAATAATTAATTATTAAAAGCAGGCAAATTTTTTTTTTGAGACAGGCAAAATTGTAATGAGGGATTAAAATTATTTTATTTCATATAAAATTAGGTAACTGTATTGCACAATTTTTAAAATCTTTTATAAATCAATAATCAGCTTCGCATATTTTTAGAATTAATTGTTTAAAATTGTTGATTAATTGTTTAATTACAATTGAGAATGAAAAATAATTGTGTCGTGACGACTTCATGATTTTAGAACGGTTAGAACAGCTCTGCATAATTTAATCCAATTTTATTAGTCTTTTTATTTTTTACTGTCTCCCCTATTTTATGGTAATCATCCGGTTACGGCTTTTTATCGGTGATTTGGGGGTATCTGCTGGCTCTCGAGAGTGCATTATCCTTTATCCGCCGAGAGAAATGGGACTCTACATGTGGCCATCGTGATTGGAACACATCACGATATTTCCTTCTTTCCTCAGAGACAACCCATCCCAGTTAGAAAGTCATTGTTTATGGAGTTGCTCGACGACCGGTTATATCTCTGTCGCATCTCCACGGGAGCGCCTGAGAATCGCGGAGTGAACCGTGCGGGATTCTCAATTGGAACAGACGTGAATCAAAAAATCTAAAAAAGTTCTTGCAAAAACTCCAAAGCAAACAGCAATTTAACGATTTTGTTTTTCCGCATTCACTCACCGATATCTCCCGATCGAGCGATGCGATTCGAAAAAAACGCCGCTCATTTTAAAGATGAAAGAAATATCTTGAGAATGAAAAAAAAAATGGGGTAATTTCACTCTGCGGTTCCCAAGTGACTGCCGATTAAAGACCCCGGTTTCCTTTGTCTAGTCTCTAATCTCGAGAAACATGAAAGAGACTCCGAAACTGTTGAGTCTGCGCAAAAATAGAAGAGACCCGTATACAAAGATGTTTGTCACGTGGATAATAATCGATTGACGTCAACGGCACAAGTAGCGTTCGTCCAATGGCAAGGGAGTCGTCGGAAAATCGGGCCATTCACTGATAAGCTCAGGGGGAGCATCGAACTCGGTTCAATTGTTCCGCTAAATTCTCCTATTTTTCTACTAAAAAATCCAGGCTCAATTAGTAGCCCCAATTAAACCGTAAAATTACCGAAAACGAGGTAGAGCCGACGTTTCGTTTTCCCTCAATAACGAGATTAAAAATAAACCTCAAGGCTGCTGACGTAAATCACACAATCGCGGGTCATTGGCTCACGAATTTTCGTCAATTCTTCGCCGCTCGCGAAAAAAATTATATTTCCCCATTATTTCGGTAAATAATAGTCGCCTTGAACCCATTTCCGTGTAATTTCCCTCACGAAAAATAAGCCAGCCGTTTAATTTTGTTCCTGCGTGCGGACAAATCCTCTCCGCCCTCTCCATTTGATTACAGTAATGGTGAGGAAGAAATAAGTCAGTGGAGTAACGAACCAGAGGTGCCCCCGTGGGGAATTGGACACGCACGGGATCCAATGTAATAGTGTAATGTTGTTTTGGGAAAAGCCTTGAGGTGGATTTTATTCAATTGATTCGTTGGATCGACCTCGCGGCGCTCATTGGACGTCTGTCGTGCCCTCGAGTCTCATATTTGTATGAAAACAGGCCCTTCAGTCAACGATTTATGACTCATTGAGAGATACAGAGTTGAAGGTCTCGCGTCAGTAGATTTTTTTCGTATTCTTATCGCGATTGAGCGTCCCAAATGACCGCTGATTACTCCGACAATTAACGTTTGTAATTATTGGAATTATTTTTCGACTCGCGTTATTCAATAATTCTTTTTTTATTGACTTATCGGTGAAAAATCGTCGGCGTAATTGTAATTGATTGGAAAATTAACTGAGGAATAACTTTGAATTTCGATAATTATTTTAAAGTCGAGAGAAAGGGCTGGGAGTCAACTGCTTCGACTTCATTACTTATCAATTTCATTAATTATCAATTCGAAACGCATGAAATCGGCTTTTAAATTTCAACCGTGAAGTGAATTATCTCGTAATTCGACTACAGCAGAAAGAAAAAAAATCCACTCGGCGATGAAGGTTTCAAGATCCCCTGTTTTCTCTCCTTTTCACTAATGGACGACGCGACGAGCGCGGAACAATCGTCATTGTCTTCCTGCTCCATGTACACTCACTAAAAAAATACAGAAGAGGGCTCCGCAGTGTCTCGCCTCATTGTTTTCACCCCGCATTTTCTCATCCCGAGTGCTTCTCACTCTTTCATTAAGCACCCTCTTCTCGTGGTCCCCCCCAGAATGACCGCTCCAATCTTTTCTCTGCTCTCTCTTCCCTGGTTTGTACCTCAATTCTATTTGGTTTTGTTCGTGGGTCATCGGGCGGCAAATCTGATGGGACTGGGTTTCGTTTGGATTATCGGTCAGGGAAAATCACGTGATTCAATTTTATTGTTGCATTAATGTTATTCATTATTATTTAATTACTCAATAATTCTTCAATTATTTGATTTTTAATTTAGAAAACGGACGTAATTTTTAATTCATGCAATTCTTTAATCCAATTTCTTGTTCTATTTTATTGTTTCATCATTCACTATTATTTAATTCATTAATATCAGAGATGTTATTGGAAAACGGCGGGGATTCGGTCGCAAAAATTTGGATAATATTTCTCTACAACTAAATAATTTAATTTTTTCATTGAAGGAAGTTTTCTTTAATTATTTGATTTTTAATTTAGAAAATCGACTTAAATTTGAATTCAGGATGTCCCCTGCAACTCAATTCTCGGAGAAAAAAAACCTATAAATTTCAATCTGACTCCTTCGGCCCTCGAGTCGCATCACACAGCTCCTCCATCTCCGCCTCCACTTTCATTTCCCGTTTCAATACAAGTAAGCCTATAAATAGAGCACTACACAGTGTAGATCTCACACGTGCTCTGTATTTTTTTAAATTCTCCCATCACTCTTTACAGCCCATCTTCGTTTGTATCGCAACTGATGCGTGATTTTCATGTGTGGACTTGCGAGGAGCTGTAAAAATACGAGAGAAACCCATCTCTGCTTGTGTACGCATGATTGTTGATCCCCAGTGGGAACACACGTGGAGTGAGAGAAAGAAAATAAGTTGATTTCCAAACATTTCTCATCGTGCCACTGCTGTTTTTGCTCGTACAATTTTAGATTAATGAGGGAGGGACAATTAAATTTCACAAAATGGGACAATTAAATTTCATGTGGAGGAGGTGATGTAGACGGATTCAGTGAGAAAATTTGTGGTAGAAAATTCAATTTTATTTGAGTTTTATTTTCTTAAAAAAATTGAAATTAAGAGATTCTTGAAAAAAGTTATCAATAAATTAAATTAAATGTCATTTAATTAAGTTTCATCTGGAGGAGGTGATGTGAATGGATTCAGAGAGGAAATTTGTGGTGAAAAATTCAATTTTCATTTGACTTTCGTTTTCTTAAAATAAGAAAAATAAGTTATTATTGAAAGAAGTTATTAATAAATTATTGGCTTTATCAGTGGCACTCATTAATGAACCCACTCCAGGATATAAAAATATTTCCCCCGCATGTTCCCATCGCCCACAGCTCTGAGTCCCTCCACCTCCCAAACGCGCGAAGAAAATATCATTCAGTCGAAGAATACTTCACCTACATTGTCCGCACCTGTGGCACATCTCCGAATAAACGCACCTAATTCCCCGCCTGTTCAGAAGCCCCCAAGGTCCACGGCCGTCCCCCGTACAAAGAAAAATAAACCCCGAATTCATCTCTAAAACCCCAAAGAAAAAAAAGTCTAGAAATTGAGAAGAATCAGTTCAGGCGCTGCACTCGTACCTCGTCCTGCCGCCGACACGTGAAATACCCACGAATAAAAATAAGAGCTACAAACCTCACAAATGCGGCCCCAATCATCAACTTTCTCCCCCGACTTTCAACCGCCCGATAAATCCCGATCAATATAATTAAATCAAACGCGAAATAAACGTGAGAATGTGAGATTTGAAATTCCCCCAGCATTTGGTGATTTTTTTTCGCTCATTTTGAGAGGCTCCAGGAGCTGCTGAGGATCACGCGAGATTGTCCGTGCGGCTACTGCCCGCACGTCAATAAAAAACCACTTCTAAATGCCCCCCTGCCCCACCCCCTGGCGTGTTTACCGCCACTCGTGCAGCAGAGTGAACCGCCTTCTCTCGTGTTTACGCTTTTCGCACACTTTACCGCAAAACGTCACACGTAGGTGGACGTTACTCTCTCTGCTACTGTCCTATGCACGCCACGAAACAGCGAAAGAGATAGTTTATTTCAACTGAGTAGTAAAAATGATGGGGAAAAAAATAGAAAAGGAAAGGTGGATGTTGTTTTAGAACGCGTCAGCGGGTGGGGGATATTTTTCCATTTGTGTAATTGAATTAATTGTCGGTGCGGTTCTGGGTCAGATAAACCTGTAAATAATATTAGCTCCATTGGGAATTGGTGAATTATTCATGGCGACGTGTGACTGAATTTTTTGTCGAGACGGAATCGCCAATTTTTCGGGGGCGATTTCGGTGTTGAGGGGGAATTTTTTTTCGCTGTTGTTTGACGTTCGTCAGTGCCGGCTGAAATGTCAATGGTTTTAATGGGCTGCTCTAGGTGCATGGGTAATTGTTTTCAAACGACCACCCCTTCACAGTTGGGAAATAATTGGGGCTTTTAAAATTGTGAAAATATGAACACGTTTTAACGCCACTCCTCCTAGGCCTGTTTTATAACTGTTGAGGCTGGTAGATGAATGTTTCAAGTGTTTTTTTGTTAGGACGGGGTGGAATGAAAATTTGATTTAAATTATCGAAATGAAAAAAAATAGAGAGATGGAGATGAGAATATTTTTTGACGAGTCAATTTACAAATTCTCTTGCTGTTTTTCATTCAATGAATAATTTTAATATCGATCGACAAGTGTTTTAATGACGAAAAACAATAGGAATGCACAATTATTTAAAAAAAGAGATTTCAGTCAGTATCAATGGGTTAAAGGTGACTTGGGGTGGCATTTTACTCGATGTTCACTCTCATTACAAAATGTTTTCGTCTTTCCCTCCGGATTTCGAATTTTGTCAGGTGATAAGACGCCTCGTGTCATCTCTGACGTTACACTTTTTCCCGTATTTTTTGGATAAGGAAAAACAAACTATTTTCTGATTGTATAATCAGCTGTTTATCAAGAGTCTTTGACTTTTTTCGGGAATACGCGTCGATGACGTCAAAATTTCAAGACTTATGTCGTAACCCGAATAAAAATTCCACTAGAAAATTACAATTCTAAATGAAAAATGTAATAAAAAAATCAAATAATAAGATAAAGAACGAAAAAACGTTCAAAATGTCTCAATTCCCTCCACACATGCCACAATAACAAATCGATTTAAAAAAATCCCGAGAATAACGAAGAATTGTCTCACTGAAAAATCATTAATTCCATCAAGATAACGCACTCATCCCCATTCAAACGATACTTCCCATTTATTCTCGTCACAAGCCATATCCCCACACCATAATTGCCCTTGTTCCACTTCCCATTAAAAAAAAACAACAATAAATTCGAAAAAAAGAATAATATGGGTCGTAATATGGGTTTTCAATTGAAGGCCCGAGTTGTAGACCCGAGTTTGTAGCAGCGATGTCAGACAAGATATGAATGTTTTTTTGGGCTCAAATGAAAGAGCGGGTCGAGAAATG
>NW_021680377.1:1140228-1165355 GCF_001412515.2 Diachasma alloeum | reverse complement strand
GTGTGTTTCACGCAGTTGCATTTTTATACGCCTGTGTGTTTCACGCAGTTGTATTTTTATACATCTGTGTGTTTCACGCAGTCGTATTCAGATACTCCTGTGTATTTCACACTCCTGTGTGTATAAACACACAGGTGTATAAAACTACAACTGCGTGAAACACACAGTAGTATGACACTTCAACTGCGTGAAATACACAGCAGTATGAAAATTCGGCTGCGTGAAACACACAAACTTCACGCATGCGTGGAGTGTATGGAGTGTACGGGAGTGATTCACGCAATGGTGCGAATAGTCACGGCCAAAAAAAACAGCAATGAAACAATTGTCGGCGCGGTTCCGTCGCAGCGTGAATTAAAAATATGTATTAAGTGAATGGAAGGTATACATATTCATAGGCTAGTTTCGAATTTCGCAGGAAGCGCAAGTAAAATTCGATTCATTCGTCACGGCCATTGTCTCCGCGCTTGGACGAACACGGAAGCTTTATAAGTTTCATTCCGCTGGTTTATTCTGTACTTATTCTCATCTTTAGCATTCACGTCCTCCTCTGGTCTCGTTGCTGTCGTCCGCTTGAATGGAAAATCCGTGATACTTTCGGCGGATTATTCACGGCTCGATGCGTCATTGTCAACATGTTTACTGTTCTACTATTTTACGGGCTAAATGAGGTTTTGGAGGGATTTCTTTTGCTTTAATAAAAAAATCCAGTGTAATATTTTTTGAAGCCAATTTATTCGGCATATTGTGTCATTAGAATATATACATATATATCATTACAATATTAATAACAATAATAATATTATCCTTTAATAAATATATATTTTATTATTATTATTATTATTATTATTATATAGTATTATTGTATTATATATATACACTTTAGGAATGGTACACAAAGTCTATTTATTTCGCGATAAATCCGAGAAGAACCCGCTATCAGTATCGAAGAATAGAATTTCGCAACCTATTTCTCCTTTAAAATCTCACAAATGAATTCTTCAACTCGTTTCAACCCGATATCTCTCACGATAATAGCGCCAGGTACTTGTTCATAACAACACGTCACACTCCCTCTCGCTCGAATCAAGCACACCTAGATTAATATGACACGTGTTCGTTCAAGTTGTCTCGATGAAATAACGAGTGATATTTTTCTCTCCATCTCGTTGAGCCTCATTTCTCCTGTTCTTCCTCGAATGCGGGCATTCCTGGTTTGAAATAAATTCAAATATCGAGGAGTTAATGAACCATCGGAGACGAAGGGAGGAACTGGTGCGTGTCACCAGACGATAAATCGACTAGTCGACCCTGTAATGACTCAATTATCAAACCCTTGGCTCAACTGTTACAAGCAGAATCCTGCAAACTTCCGGTGGAAGATAAATAATAAAAACATCCGGTTAAATCATGTTCTAATTAAGTGATTATCTAAGAAATTAGTTGGTTCAGGGCTCAACGCCATTTTATTCTTGAAATATTAAAGAAAACGAAAATTTAAGAAATTATTTCAAATTGAAAAAATTATTTTTTAAAAATATTTTAAATTGCAGAAATTCTGAAATTGAAGGAATGACTTGTTTGTATTTTACAAACAATAAATTCCTTCAAAAATTAAAAATTAATTATGAAAGAAAATTTAAAGAGAAGTGTATGGATTTAAGAAAATTAAATTTTTCGTGGCATAAATTTACTTCTTTCGACTTCTGCAGTAAAAAAATCCCCAAGAATGAATTAAATTAGAGAATAACCCCCCGCAGATACTGATTGAATCCCAGAGACAGAAAATTCAAGAAAATAATGGAAAATGCGACAACATTGTCAAAATTCCTGCAAACAGCGCTGTTGCCTGTTTTCTTATATTTCCTTGGCGTTCCGGTGGGCGAGTAGCCAGCGATAGATGCCAAAATTCTCGAGTGAAATATTTCTCTTATGTCCGCAGTCCAAAGGCTGTGCACAACTGTCTTTTATTCTCTTCCCTCAATTCTTCAATCACTTGTTTTTCTCGTGAACGTTTTTTTACACTTGTTAATGCCAAGTGAACGGGCTTAATGTAGTCAAAATGAATCAGACGAGTCGTATTGTGCTTCGGTTAATTGAGTAATATTCCTGATGACGTGGGACTCGGGGAGATACAGTGAAAATAAGAGAGGGAGAGTGCGGGGATGTTATCACGGATGGGCTTGGCATCATGCGATTGAACATTGTCGGCGAGTTAATTTCGCTCTTCTTATCTTTAAATTGCAGAAATTCGAGATTTATGTCACTAAAGGATTGATAAAAACTCATTTTACTGGATTTCACGTTTGAAAAAATTGGAATGAGGAACGAAGATTGGGAACGATTCAAAGTAGGACAGAAATTATTAGATAACGTACAGAAAATTCGGACAAAAAATAATTTATCGTATTATCTCAGTTGAAATGGTCACAATCTTCGATGAATTATCACTGGGAGATTGAAGATGACTAGGAGGAGTCAAATATTATTTAAAATTCGGTTTTATATCATAAAAATTATTGATCAAAATTTATTTTACTGCATTTTACATTGCAAAAATTCCAATAAAAAACTTTAAATTGGGAACAATTCAAAGTAGAACAGAGATTATTAGATGAGAAATAATTGCAGACTCACGGGTATTAATTTTATCTAGATCACATCCACAAAATCGCGACAAAAAAGCAATTTATCTTACTATCTCCGTAAAAATTGTCGCAATCTTCGATGAATTATCACTGGGAGATTGAAAATTACTGAGATGGAAAGACAAATATTATTGAGATGTGAACGGTGATACCACAAATTCTGTATTGACTCTAGATTTAACACGTCACGAATTGAAAACAATAAAAAATAAGGAGTGAATAACTGATTAATCCGCGACTTCCACAATTTCTAATTATTCGAGGCAGCGAATAACTCACAATTTCGATGACAATGACGATAAATTCAGAGCTTGCACCATTTCGAAAGGAAAAAAAATGAGAAACATTGAAGTTGTTTACAATTTGTTGTGCTAAAAAAACAGGGGGGAGACGGTGGGGAGTGATAAAGTAATTTCTGCTCTTGAGAATTTTTCTAACGCTGTGGTGTTATCAGGGGCGTCAAGTTGGCTGCCTCGTCATTCGTCGAAGATATGCATTTCCTATTGTACGTGAAGTCACACGAATGCAGAATAGAAAATAATAATAGCACATTAACATGATGTAACTCGACCTATCGATTATGAAAATAAAAAAAATATTGTAGGCGTTCTGCCGATGGAAATGATCTATTTCTCCCTCAACATCTGACGCAGTTTCCCTTTCGTCTGAGGAAAAATTGCCCCCACCCCTTTGACAATGATTAAATGCTTGATTTTTGTTTGAGAAAAAAAAACGGAACTCGTTGGCCTCCAAACAGTAAAAACCGGTTGTACTCGGTTTGCCGTATGAGGACTGCAATTATGTAGGAAATATATCTGAGGAGCCCTGACAGTCGTTTTGGGAAGGACTCATGATTTTTCCTTTGGCCTTTCAGACACACATGCTGCTGATGGACGCTTTCCTCCAGAATAATCGACTGGATCATGTCTCGCAGGTGATGTCATCGCATGGATCTTACCTGGAGCATTTTCTCAGGACACAGAATTTTGTTCTGCGTGGGGATGGACCGTTGCCTTACGATTATCGACATCTTATTGCTATCATGGTGAGTTGTAATTTTTTTTAATGGTGGTGACTGCAGAAACGGGTTATTATTTCAATTGAGAGGATTTTTGCGCATTCGAAAATCCATGCGAAATCATTATTAATTGCGGTTTTAACTCGCGGAAAAAAAAATTATTAAAAATTTTATTGGTTAATCAAAAAACAAGTTCTATTTCTTGGAATTTTTTTTGGGTCAACAGGAGAATAAAACGGTGAAGTGATAAAACGCGAATTGGTAGAGAATATTAATCAAGTTAGTCATTAATTAATTGAATTCATACGAAATAATTATTAATCGTGGTTTCAACTGGATGAGAGTACAATTTAAAATAAAATAATGAAACAAATAGTAATGCAGAGGGAATTCGATCGCCAGTCCGTCGTCCAACGAGTAAGGTCATGAAATGATAAAGTCTCCACCAATCGAGGGTTCACCGAGACCACAATATTTGCAGTATCGAGGGAGAAATTCCTCGATGCAAAAATATCGGACCCTAAATAATCAGTTTAACCAAAAGAAAACGAGGAAATTACAGAAACCCCAGTGATAATACCCCCAATCACCGAATTATCGTAGTTTTTCAATGAAATTTATGTGACGTTGGCGTTAAACTTTGACATTGCGATTCCGTAGAAATGTTTTAATTCTTAGGTGCACTGTTTCCTACAGATCTCGAGGTCCAGAGGTTATCGCGTCACAAAGGAAGGCATTGAAGCCACGTGGCGAAATAAAAACAATTTACGGATTTATTAAAATCGAGAAAAATAGATTGAATAATGCAAGTTTGTTGAATTCGCACGAAAAACGGGTGCGGTAGAGAGACATTTCCATTTACACTGGCGTCAGGTTTCTCAAAACCCGAGAGAAATAATTATTACTCACCGATAAATTGAACTGGCAAATATGTTCAAAGCTTTTCTATTCAACGGGGAAATTCATCAATTTTTTTCTTATCGGACACAGTTCTTTCGCACTTTATTTCTCGTCGTATTCGTTGATAACGTGTTTTCGACAATTTATCGGACCATCGATTGTTCGATATCTCTGGAATATTTGCGAGTGAACATCACGTGAACTTTTTTTTTATTCTCTGTTTGCTAGGCTGTTCGAGTCATTAATTATAAGAAGGGGATTACGCATTTTATAGAATTTTTTTTTGGGTCAACAGGAGAATAAAACGGTGAAGCGATAAAACGCGAAATCGTAGAGAATATTTGTGAACGCTTTTTACGGTTTTTGAAAATTTAACTGTCACTGTTGACAAGTTTATGGAGAAATAAATGAAAACTTGAAGTTTTAATTGAATTACTCCGTGAAAATTCGTAGAAATCAGGAAAATTAAGGTAAATATATTTTAAATTTCGTGCTGATGATTCGTTTTCATTCAGAATACAACAAAATTGGGCAATTCTCAGCTTTTTATTTCTCAAAAACGTGTAATATCATTGAATTTTCAGTAAAATCTGCAATTTCATTATTTTCTGTCACTGAAATTAGCAAAAAATGTCGATTTATGTGTTTTTTAATCACTTCCCACCAAATTAAAAAACCGTACGCCATTAATTCGATACAATCTGACTGGCGCGATCGTTCCAAGAAACGGAGACATTTTAACTCTACATATTGAGTTCACGCAATCCCTCGAGAAGTGACCCGAGGCAATAAAATACTGGTAGTCTTCTTGTGGATATGGCCTTGTTAGCGATCATTGACGCTGCGGCGTGAAACAATAATTCAATCGGTTTATGTAATTGTTTTTTCTGTCATTCGCAGGCCGCTGGAAGGCATCAGTGCAGCTACTTGATAAACCTCCAGAAAGGAGAGTTCCTCCATCAAGGAGGTGATCGTACCTGGTTGCAGGGGCTCAGATCGTTACCAGCTAAGTTGCAGAATCTTTACGAGATCAATAAGATTCTGGCGCACAGGCCGTGGCTACTGAACAAAACTCATATAGAGGTGAGATGTTAATGCATTTAGAAAATTACTTCTTAAATTTCAAGTAAAATATCTTGAAATTTTTTCATTCATTCACACGAAATTTTTATGTATTTTTTTTATCGAAAAATCGTTGAATTGTGAAGTATTCAAGGGAATTATAATTTTCTGGGCCACGTGAACAATTTCCCTGAATGAACGATTTCATGAACAATTTAATCTTAAATTGAATTCAAATTCCTAACATTGAGAATTCAAGTGCAACTATTGCTTAATTTCCAAAAAAATCCCAGTGTGAGGGAATGCTCAGGTGAATTTTAGAATTCATTGAAATAATGTTCTTTTTTCTGCCTTCAGAAATTGACAAAAGGTGCAGATAGTTGGTCACTTGCTGAGGTAGTTCACGCGATAGTCTTACTGGCGCATTTCCACTCCCTATCATCTTTTGTATTCTCCTGTGGTATTAACGAGGAACTCGACAATGTCACAGGCCATCATTATAAGGAGAATGTACAGGACAATAGCAATAATTTGCAACCTGCCAAAGACAAGCTCATGAGCAGTCCCAAAAAGATACCCACGGGCGGTGGCAAGACTGGTAAATTAACATTACAAATTAATTTTTTATGGAAAACAATTTATTGTTGAACATTTTTCATTCTTTTCCTCCTCATTAATTTTTTAATTTGCTTTCTTTTCTCAGTAGTGAACGAATAATAATTAAATTTCTATTGAGATTCATGTTGACATGATTTACTTATCGCAGATAACATCCCGTCACCGCCCTCATCACCGAGTATAGTTGGCGAACAGGAGGTAGGTGTGGAGACCCTCATGGAGAGAATGAAGCGTCTGTCGGAAAAATCAGAATCCTACCAGATAACTCAGGAGGAATTGTCGAAAAGATTTGAGACTGTTGAGACACAGTCCGCAGAATTGGCAGCAGCACCACAGAGGAGTAGTACAGTTATTGATTCTGACATTGGACTTTTCATCGATGATCCCACATTCATATACCAAGACTTTGCCAAGGTAATTAATTATTCAAAGAAACTTCCCATTTTTTTTTGATAATTCATGCCATTTTGCAGTTGACATTGAAAATAACTTCACATGCATTTTCTCCTCTAATTTTATACAATTCATTCTCATTTAATCGTTCTTCTAATCATGAACTAAAGGAATAAAATTAAAATTATTCATTAATCAACAAAATGTTAATCAAAAATCGAATAATCGAATCAAATAATCTCAAGGTTTCAAATGTAATTCAATATTTAATACTTTTGTTTCAATTTTTATCAACAGAGGGGACAATTAAACGACATACCAACGTTTCGTGTTCAAGACTACTCCTGGGACGATCACGGCTACTCCCTAGTGAATCGTCTGTACAACGACGTTGGTAACCTCCTAGACGATAAATTCAAAACCGCCTACAATTTAACTTACTACACGATGGGTACACACAGCAAAGTCGATACATCACGTTTCAGACGTGCCATATGGAACTACATTCAGTGTATGTTTGGTATAAGGCACGATGACTACGACTACAACGAGGTCAATCAGTTGCTCGAGAGAAGTCTCAAGACATTCATAAAAAGTGCTGTTTGTTACCCTGAGAGAGTCACCAAGAGGGATTACGACAGAGTCATGAGGGAGTTCAAGCACAGTGAGAAAATTCACGTTAATCTCATGATTCTCGAGGCTAGAATGCAGGCAGAGCTTCTGTACGCCCTTCGTGCTGTCATGAGGTATATGACCTAATCCTGAGTTAAAATGGAACAAATGTGATTGGGGCTCAATCAGATCATCTGTTGAGACTCTCCTCTAGTGACGAAAGATCAAGAGAATTGGATTGTTTTCGCTGGATTAAATAGGGACAGGAGAGGTTTAAATGTGTACAAAGATAATTGGGGTGAAGATATGAATTATCGATGGAGTTTGGCACTTGAGGGTCATTTGAAGGATTTCCAAAGAGATCAGGGGGAGTTTGGCACTGGAGGAATGAGGAATTTTCGTGGATTTTTCGGTGTGAGAGATTTATCTGTGTTCTGTATTTTAAAATGTGAGGGAAAAAATTTGTTCAACCACTCGAGATCTGAATTTTGAGTTTCGTGAGGAATTTAGCGCTCGTTATAGACGTCGACATTATTTTTTCCAGTTCTTCCTGTTTTTTTTAAATTTGATTTTTTTTATTGAATATTACTCTGTGCTTGTCGCTTGTGGTGGGACAGGGGTGTTCAGGGGGGTGTTGAAAGACGATTAGTGAGACGTTTTGAGCTAGTGACAGCATCGAATAAAAATTAAGTTAAATTATGGGATGTAGGAGAGGTGTAAATTGTAAGAAATTAGGATTTTTTGAATTGAGTGATGGAGGAAATTATTGGAAGTTATAATTTTTACCCCTTATGGAAGAGCAATGGGGCATTCTAATGATTTGTAAATAATAGATTGTGTATTCTTGTACATTCGGCTCGTTTTTATGACGGTTTTTAATCACATTAGGTTCGAGTGGTGCTTCCACGACAGAATTGGATTTTTATTTTTTATTGAAAGCGTTTTTTGCAAAATTATGCTTTGGGAATGGAAATGTATGTTTTTTTCTCGAAGCCATTGGGTCAGTGTTTGAAATTGTGGTTTATTTTGGTTATTTTTTTAATTTTTGTCTAATTAACTATTCAGAGTCGACCGCCAGCTCGATCTTTTAGTGTACATACTTGGAGTGACGATTGAAAGAGCATAAATTTCTATTGTAATAATCGTGAAATGCCGATGGTTAATATGAAATATAATATATCTTTCATTGGACCTGTTGGGGTGGAAATAATTAACATAATCTTATCCTCCAATGGGCACACGTGTAAATAAAAGGGTTATTTGAACGTCTACAATTAATCACCGGCGAAAATCAGAAGTTGTTCGAAAATTAGAGATAATGGGATTAATAATCAACTGAAAGAACAAATTAATTGAAATTTTGAGAACCTTAAATTGTATGCAAACGACAGATGGCAGTCATCAACGAATATTCATGCCTTTGATGTTAGGATTGGAAATCAATTGAACGATTAGAATTTTTGATGTTCTTACAATTAATTAAATCGACCGACAAATTAGAGAAATTCTGAAAGAAATAAATCTTGAAATTAAACGAAAGCGAATAAATTTATTTTGGTTAGTCATTCAAGAGAATACACAGCTGAGATAAAATGAAAAATCCCCGTAAATTGAAAGACATAAGAATTATACACACGAATTAATATTCTGTGATCGCATATTGAATCATATAAATAGAGGAAACAAAAAGATATATATTGTATACATTTACGGATAATGGAGGGAATGAAGAAGTGAAGAAATTTCAAAAATTTAATGAGAAATTGACATCGTCTGTAGAAAATCTTTGTCTGTGTGTGCACTGAGGCAGATTTACGTGTGAAATTCCATAAAAAATAACGAATGAAAACAAAATTTCGACCAATAGCCCGAGACATTGAATTGTCGTATTTTTCAACAGAAAAACCATTTCTACATATCAGGCAGGCTCTGATGTCGAACATTTCAAAATTAATTTTTCACCAATTGATAATTTAGTCACATTTTCGTGAATAATTTTTGATCGTTAAAAGCGGAAAATTCGGTAGTAGCAAAGCGTCAGTATTGAGTTTAAGTTTAATTTATAGAAAAATTTTTACATACTTCTCTTTTTTCTCCCCCCCCCCTCCCCTTCCCCTTCCCAGCAATAATTTCCCCAGTAAATTCTCAAAAACTCCTTTCAACTACTTAATGAAAGTTCAGAATCAGCTATTAAAGTAGAATTAAACGAATCAAATCAAAATTGAGGGAACAAATGCAGAAAGGAAGAGAAAATTTAATCACTTCAATTCAACCATAAAACATCATTCACTTTTCATTGGAGTTTTTGTGGTTTCTAGCTTTAAACTATATTCAACAATAAGTCTCACGAATATTTGTTCACCGATCGCTCTGATTATTGAGTCTCGGTTGCAATAAATTAGCTTAGGCACAATTCAGTGGTGAAATTACAAAAAATTTTGTTAATCGTGATAATATCTCGAGAATGAGAGAGTCTGGGGGAATATTCTCACCCCAACTTCACTCACTTCAGGACAATTCACCAGTTGACAATAACAATAACTTCACTGCTTGATTGATCCATCTCCCATTGCATCTCTTCTCCCCTAATTTTATACCTTTCACTCTCCTCTAATCATTCTTCTAATCACGCATCTCATCAACAATTGTTTTTTTTTTTAAAGATCGGTCCCTTATTGGCATTCTGCCAAGACCCTGTGGAGAATTCACAGGGCGTATTTTTTTTATAAGTTAAGGAAACATAAAACATGAATGAGGATACACGTTCTCTCCAACAAATCAATCACCCGATGCAATGGTATCATTCATCCGCAAATTTCTCAACAAAGAAATTGAGTGATGACGTGCATCCTCATGTAATGATCTCTTCGAGGGACTGAGCGATTAAAAAAGTGAATAAAAGTGTTTTTAACGAGAAAAAAAAATAAAGAAAAATATACCTATACATAAATATAAAACCAAGACACTTGTCTTGTATTTCTAATCGATTTTTTTTCTTTTTTGTACTCAAAGGCACGATGTTGGTAAGCGAAATAATTTACGAGAGAATTTGTAACGATTATTTTTCATTGTTGATCTTAACAAAGGGTAAACAGTTTATTTCGACGATGTAACCGAGTGTCAGAATGTAGAATTAATTTCAATTCCTTCGTATGGATTTTTCTTTTCTATTTTTAAGGGAAATCCCTCAGTGAAGTGGTGAAACGCAACGACTTTGGCCTAATATTCACCACAATTGAATATTTATTGGAGATGTAATTGACTTTTGGCAATTATTCTCAAATAATTCATTATCTAGATAATTTCAGTTTGAAGTGAGTATTAAAAATGGAATTTTTGTGTCACGTTTCACTGATTCACTGGGGAACAGTGGATTGAGACAAAGTTGAACTAAGGCTTGTGTGATTTGATATTTCCACTCGTAAAGTGGGCAGAAAATTCAACAGTTGAAATAGATCGTGATAAACCTAACTCAAATAAACGAAATCTTATTTCTTTTATAATTAAAAGCATTGGAATCGAGCGCCGGGTTCGTTCGACGAACAATTCGACAGAATTAATCGACAATTACTTCATTTTTATAATTTATTCACCGACGAAGAAGAGCAGAGTGTGAGAGGGGAGAGTGAAAGTCAACGTCTAATCATTGCAGACGTGAAAATGAAAATGACAGTGAACTTTCACGATTGTCACCAAAACGCCCTGAGTAGTCAGAACCGAATGGAGGGAGATAAATCGATGAGTTATCACTATGATTGATAAATTCTGTCATTCATGGATTTTTTAGCCATTGAGCACTGATAAGCATCGATCGTCGCCTTCTGGAGTCACAGAACATATTATTGTACTAGAAATGCCACCGAAACCAGAACCGAATGATTGTGTGATGATTTAAGTCACTTTGACATTGGCCCATCCGAGAAAAATCGGACTGGACAGCATAACAATTTCAATTTTAACAAAAGAAAGAAGCGATTAGAAACCGATAATGACGTTGCACTTGACATCAGATCTCCAGACACGAGTTGATTTTTTTTTTCCATCATTTCACCTCAGAGTGATTATGACTCATTTGGAGAATGGGTTTTCAATATCAAAAAGTATTTCTGGCTTCACTGGCTCGATTAAGCTCTGCGGTCATTGCCTAATCCCGTCATGATCCACCAGAATGAGAAACCACAGTTCATTTTTTTTACTTTTTTCAAATTGACTCGTCGGTTTGGGGGTTTGTTGATCGGTGATAGAGGGTTGTATGTGATGTGATTTCTTTTATATCGTAAACGAACAATGAACACTCTAAGAAATGTTATAGTTTCCTATAAACGATATGTTATTTGTCATTTATTTTATCCCTTAATAAATGATGTTATATAAAAGAAAATTCACTGCTCTTGGTTGTTTTATTTTCTTGATATTTTTTATTTCGTAGTCTAGGTCCATGTATACACGTAAAATGACATCAAACATCGAACGATTACTCATCATTTTGGTCATGAAGTGGTAAATGAAGATTAGTTCAAGGTTTGGGGATCGTCTTGTGAATTCCACTTGATTCAAGAGATTTGGGAATTTTTTTTGTCATCGCAGGGGCTACAAAAGTCTTGATATTTTCTCTGAATTATCTTTTTTACCACTTCACTGGAGATTTAATCACTAATTTAAATTAATTATAACAGTTAGCACAACCAGCGCCTGTCGTCGGTTTTATTTACACTCTAGTCTTCATTTACTTCCTTACATCGGCATTTTTGGCTCAGAACTGAATTAGGGAAGTGGATAAAGACGCGCATTGTCGCGACTTTGCAAAATTACTCATTCATTTACCATTGAGCGTTTTTATGAGTGGGGCAGACGTCTGGGCGCACCAGAGGAAATTCCTCAGGGCAAAAGGACGGACAAGCCGTGAAAAATCACCTGAGATCGCGAGAACGTCTCGACTCATTCATAAAAATTTGCTCCTGTAACAGGGTCGACGATCCTCATTCATCATTCGTCACTATACAAAATGTTGTTCGAATTTTTTCGTCCGGTGATTAATGAATACTTTCTTGCGTCCGATGATTTGGCGAGTAAAAAATGATGAAGTGATATATTTTTTTGTCAATTTCCATCGTATTCGTGGGGTACGTGGTGGTGCATATGAATGTGAGCTGGTAAATCTCCAGAGATTCCCAGGCTGCCTCTCTGAAAAGACAAAATTTTATTGTAAATTAGGTTTTTTTGGGGTTGAATAATTAGGTGTATGAAAATTTAATTGAAATCGGGAAAATTTAAAGATATATTTATTTGAATTTTTAATTGATTGGCCGTTTTTTTTTGTATATTATGGTTCGAATGAAATTTCAGGGAATTTCGTCATTGGAAATTGAGTATTTTATAAAAAATTACATGAAAGCTCTGAATTTCAGTTAAATTATTCCATAAGAATGAATATAAATCAGCAAAATTCTGCGTAATTTAGTTCTTAACATTGCAGTTTTGATTGAAAGTTCCAATAAATTATTGAATTTTCATCAAAAACGTGTAAATTTCCGACAATCTGAAATTTCATTTCATTCAATTTTTTTCCCCAAAATCGAATCCAATGTGGCTCAATCCCAGAATATTTTCATTCACCTGAGACCTCATCCCATTTAGCGGAGTGGCAGTGGGATTATCAAGTGTGTAACCAACTACGTGTGTCGAGCACTTTTCACAAGCCTTTCGCCGACGTGACGATGCGCGACATCGTAATGCACGACACAATTCACGTGCCATTTCCGAGCACAGTGATTCCTGATTCGAGTTTTGCTGCTGTGGATTTTGACTGACAGTCTGCAAAGACCCAGAGCACGTGGGGGGCGGCTGCACAGCGTGTGTCTCCTGCAAATGCAGCGGCAACTGTCGTTAAACTCCCCTCAACCCCGAGATTCCGCGGATTAATTCGGACCGAACTTATGAACGTGCAAATAATAAAGAATCATTTCCCTACACTGAGAGAAAAACGACAAAGTTTTTGAATGTTCTCAGCCGCTGAGAAAAGAAAAACAGAATAACGATATCATGCGCCAGCGGCTAATTGACTTAAAGCACGAAATAGCGGTCTGAAAAAAGAAAATTAGAGCCGGGGCTTCTGGCTAGACTCGTTAAATGTACCGAGAGGTTTGTATTTGAAGGGACTCTCACCTTTTATTCCATCGACTCCCCCTGGACTCAAGCTAGTCGAGTTTACATGACGTCAGTCAATGAGTTCGTGCTTTAGTATTCATGCAAACAGAGCACCTAATGAATATTCATCATGCCTTGTGTCAACATAAAAACTATGAGAATATCGCTATTACTTACACGCTCCGATGGTGAATGTCTGCGTGAATTGTAACAGAATTCACATATTGCCACGAGGACAGCGAATGCCAGGCCGCAGAGTAGAACGACAAAAACTCCTCCTTGAAAATGGATAAATGCATGAAATTTCTAAATTTTCCTTTCATTTCGTGAATTTTAGTTCAAAATTTTCACTTCCCACTTCTTTATTAATTATTTTTCCGAATAAATTCCGACGTTTACCATTAAAATTTAAAATTGAATACTAGAATTGTTAAGAATTAAGGAAAAATTAAAACTTGAAGAAAAAAATTGAAAATATTTAGAATTTCCAATTGATTAAGTGTTCACCGATATTCGCAGGGCCCAAAGCATTGGCTTTATTCTCCTTGCCCTTCTCCCTCCTCTTGCAGGTATCCCCAGGGCTCTTCCACCACTTGTCGTACAACATCTGTATCTCCCCCTTCTCCTGAAGCTCGAGAATCGCGAGTGAGATCTTATCCCTCCACGGTGAGCCTGCGTAAAATTTCAACAATTGAAATTCACAATTCACGTGTCTCACAATCAGTGAGTTTCACAATGTTTCAATCGTGAGTACCCATTGGCGTGGCTATTCCATAGCCCTTGCTATCCAGCAATCCCCCGATCTGTGTGAGATTGCAATCTCTTTGGACGATGTAATCAAGCATTGTAGATTCCATCAGAAAGGCGTAATCACCCTGGAGAACACGCTGAATGCCTTCCTCGTACGTTGGCACGAACACCGAGGGCTTCTTATTCTCCATGAAACGCCACATTTTTTTGTACGTTTCGATCATTGAGTCCTGGGGGAAAAATTGAGGAAACAATAGATTGTGGGTTCTTGGACGTTCGGCTCGTTTTTGTGACGGTTTTTAATCGAATTAAGTTCGAGTGGCGCTCCCGCAACAGAATTGGATTTTAATTTTTTATTGAAAGCGTTTTTTGCAAAATTGTGCTTTGGAAATGGAAACGTATGTTTTTTTTCGAAGCCATTGGGTCAGCGTTTGAAATTGTGGTTTATTTTGGTTATTTTTCTGATCGTTAAAAGTGGAAAATTCGGCAGTAGCAAAGCGTCAGTATTGAGTTTAAGTTTAATTTGTAGAAAATTTTTTAGATACTTCTTTTCTTCCCCCCAACCCCTTCCCCTTCCCAGCAATAATTTCCCCTGCAAATTCTCAAAAACACCTTCAACTACTCAATGAAATTTCAGAATCAGCTAAACCCCTCAACTCACTCGAAAAAACGTCATAGTGCTACCACTCTCCAGCGTTCCATACGTGATATCCGTTTGTCCAGCAAGATCCTCAGCATTTTCAATGGGCGTTATCATTCTCTCAACCGTCAAGAAGGCGGCCAGATTAGCCGTATAAGACGATATAATAATAAGCGTAAAAAACCACCATATCCCCCCGACAATTCTCGTACTCGCCGCCTGCAATGAATCAAACTCCACTTTACCCAGGCGGAGGCATCATTTCAGATAAAAAAAAAAACAAAACGAAAGACGGCGCGATGGGGGGAGCGGAAATAAAAAAATATGTGCATTTTAGAAAGCAAGGGGAGTGGCGCATGAAGTGTAGCTAGACAAACGAGTTGAATGGAGTAAGGAAATAAAAATAATGGTAAATGCGATCTCCTCTGCGTCGAGAGTTCACAAGGAGATGGTGGGTTTGTGCACCAGTATTGCAATAGTGAATTGCAAAACGGCACGTTCTGAGGTTTTATTTGAATAAGATGTATTGTATCAAAATGTCTCGCGTGTTTTTTCTCTCCATTCGTGCGCTTTGTCAGGCATTTTTCTGCGGGAATATGGAAGAAAAATGATACAACGGTTTTTATTGGTTTGAGACAGAGAAATTGACATGAATTTTTATTTACGTGGATTTGATTTCCTTTTTAGAAAAAATACTGTCGGAAATTGAGGAGCATTTATCCAATTAAAGTCATTTCCAGTGTCTCATTATTTTGTTCACGTGAAATCGACTTCCGGTAAAATAGTGATTATGAATTTACTGGAATTCTCGTCTCGATTACGAACAAATGATTTTTGTGCAGGAAAATTGATCGAAAATTGATCAATCTAGAGGTCTTCTCCGCTGGCTGAATTATAAATTCTAAAAAAAATAGAAAAACAATTTTTCAATCGGAAAAAATGAATGAAGTGCGATACGCATCATAAATTGAGATCGTTGCGAACACGGGGAATGTGAAATATCAATCACGACGTGTTCGCATATGGTCAGCGAGATAAAAGCCAATTTCTCTCGCATACGGTTTTTCAGTAGTCGCGTAATGGTTTACGGTTTTGTGGCGACGTATAAAGGTATTATGAACTTTTTTTGTGTATCGTTGATGTTCATTCTGCGGAAGTCAACTGAGTGCACAATTATCGGGGGCAATGTTGGTGCATTTTCCCTCGAAAATTCAACGCAGAACAGTTCCCAAAAATGTTAATTTCAATTTTTTTATCTCTTCACCGGTTTTTTTCAGAATTTTCTCCCCACAAACGGAGAATGAATCAATCACCTTAGGGTTCAGATCGCTTCCTTGCTGCATGAGAGTGCCAATGGTGAACCAGAAGCTGTTGGACAACGAGAATTGATTTTCAACAATTTCCGGGCCCGAGTGGCCGTGACAGGGGTGAGGATTATTCCACTCGTATGGGCTGAATCTCGCCACTACAAACATTGTTACTGATACAAGAACGTAGGCAGCCAGTACGTACAGCCAGATTTCGATAGCCAGGGGGTTCATGAAGGAAAATAGCCGCGCCGGATGACTCGTTGGTACCTAAAATAAAATAACGAGAAAAAAAATTGATCAGAAAATTCAAAGAATTTTAATTAACCCTGAAGTATTGAATTCCAATGTATCAGGTATTGGGGCGCGCCGAGGTGAGCTAACAATAATAATGTCTTGATATTGTAAAAATCTGAATCGACTTGTGATAAAAATTTGGTATTCGAAATTAAGATTTCGGAATTAAGGGTCATGAGGGTGAGAATAAGGGTTGTGAGGGTCAGATTAAGGGCCACGAGATGTTCACACAAAAGATATAATCAAAGCACGATTTCCAATTTTACTCACCAAACAAATGATATATTCATGAACTACAATTAGCTGTTTCAGATAATCATTTACAACACTCTCTCCGTGGCATACCAGTGGTGATTTTTTAACTGTTTCAATTATCCTGTGTGGTACAAAGAGCTATTTCCTTCGGCCACAACTGCACGATCACTTTGGAAGCGTTAATTAACAAGCCTAATTGCTCATGCATTTCGGGAGGCTTTAGTTCACGTACTCGTACATCCATTTACGTACTATCGATCGAGTGCACACGTTTTCACGTAAGCGATGCTGTTATCGGGGTTCTCAGTGTTGTGGGAAATTTCAGGATGAGAAAGCTATTTTGTTCGCTCGGACAAAATTCTGATGAGAGTCATTTGGGGATACTATTTGTTATTATTTTATTTGGGTGCGTGAATAAATTTTTTAAGCATTTTTCAGGGACATTTTTTTGAAATTTTTGTCGTGTTTCAGAATTTGCCAAACGTTTGCTTTATTTATTCATTTTTTCATTGAAAAATAAATGAAAAAATGACAATTGAATTTTTTCCCATTTCATCCAATAATTGTGATTCAATTAATGTCTCACGGGCGTTAGAAATGTCCATCTATCGAGTAACCGTCCAATATTCCACAGAGTAGTCTCACTCCACTGATGGATCGACGGATCTGATGGCTCAAAGCTAGGGGCTCCCCAAACGATGATGAACGAAAGCTCTCAATGCCAGTATTAATTGTAATTAATTGGTCACCTTGACAAGGATTCTCCACCAAAGGAGAGTGATTAAACTAATCAATAAAAGTGAATCTTATCAATTACTCCGCAGACATCGATTCTCCCTCTAGCGGTTAATTAGTGGTAATTCCGGAGAATTAATTTTTCTCTTCCATTCCATCTTCCACTTCCCCCTGGAATTGAGAGAGGAGGGAAGAAGGATGATTTAATACTTTTATCCGCATGTATACGGACAGTAAACCCGGAAAATTTCGACCGTAAAGTGTCGTTAGAATTCCCTTAATGAAAATCTTAATTGTCATGTAATTTCGCACGAAAGTAAACCTTTATTGTTTTCACTTTAACGCAATGAAGACTATCAAATGAGTTTATGCCGGTGATTTAAGGTATTTCCCGTAAACAACTTCGTCTGAATAATATTTCCCCATTTTTCTTTAATTATAAAAAAATTCAAAGCCGGGAATAATGAAATTACCGGTGAAAAAACAGCGGCTCGTCGGTATTTTCATCCCTTTGAGGCCAGTAAATCCCGGGAAAATTGAAACACAAAGAATTTTTTTTCACTCTTTCGTATTCTGCTGTTGCCGTCATAAACAAAAGTTTAATGTCAATATTATTCCGGGGAGGAAGGATTACTGTGGGGAACTCACGCAGTCCATCGATCATCCGCTGGAAACATTTGATATTTTTCACAATCTAGAGATTAGCGGAAACTTTCCTGATTCAGCATCATATTTTATTTAAACTAGTCGGTGCAGTTTGAGTTTGAAAGCCATCAGAGCAGATAAACACGCAGAATTTTCGAGCCAAGGTAATTTGTCGTCGGTGGAATGTCAAAGTGAGTGGAAAATCCGAAGTAGAGGGGAAAAGTACTCCTCTTTGGATAGTCAAACGAGCAATTCGCGTCATTAGTGGGGTAATGCCCCGGGGAATTTTTTCGCTGGACTTAATTCATAAGTAACTCGGGAGTTTTTTTTAGATTTAAATTAATTTCGTGAGAGGGAGGGAATTTTTGAGAAAAGGGGCGCCTTTGGCGAGGCCCTTGAGTGGGGGAAATTGAATCAATTTTCTCACCGCAGGTGAGAGAATTGATTGATTAATTATTAAAAATTGTTGAAAAAAAAATTTTTTACTTTAAGATCAATTGAAATTTAAGGATATTCAAGTACTTTGGCTACTTTTTCTTCTGTGAAATCCTTTTCTGCTTTTGTAGTCGACCATCAGAGCTTTTATTTAAGTCACAATGATTTAACAATGATTTTATTATTTAAACTTTACAGGTTTGAATTTGAATCTCGATATTGAACCGTCAAAAAACAGTTTGAAAATCTGAAAAAAAATTAGAAAGTTTACTTTTGGATGAAGGCTGATGAAATAATTTTAAACAATTTATATTTTTTCATAAACAATTTATAACAGTCAATTTTAAATAAATAAATGAATAAATAAATGAAATAATTAATTAATTAATAAAAAATACCCTCAAAAAAATCCTGAGCCACTTACTCCCCAGGTCATGAATTTTCGAAAAAGCGGACAAATGACACCTCCAGATCGTCGAAAATAGTTCTCCCCTCCCCCCAAAAAAATAGCCTCGAAAAAAAAAAGAAACAGGTAAAAATAAAAAAAAGGAGGACATAAAAGACGAGAGGGTCCTCGGTCACGAGAAATAAAAATATGATCCCTTAGCCTGGGCTTTTGCTGGGGCAATTTCCGATGGCGAGGTCAGAATTAAAGTGGAAGTTTATTTAGGGGAACCGGGCTCGTTTAAATGCGCACCGCTCGCCCACGACGAAGGTAATTGCGCGTTCGTAATGGCACCAGTGGCCCCTCCCGTACGATTAAGACAACTCTCAGAGCTCTTCGTATCCTCTGCTCTCCGTTTTTTTTTATTTCATTCTCTCGCGCTCATTCAAACTCTTTTTATTTCTCCCCAGTTTTGAGTCTCTTGTTTTGCACATACCTTGAAGAGAATCGAGATACCGAGGTTCATGAACGGCTTCGTGAAGTCAATCACACTCTCGCGGGCGTAATTTATCGTCATCGATCCAACTGCCAAGTCTGCCTTCTGTAGAAGAAGAAAAGAAAAATTTTTTTAGCGAATTTCTCATTTTTGTTATTTATTGGTTCACTATTACACATTGTTAATTTATAATTGCCATTATTATTGCAATTATTTTGTCCGGTTATTGTTTTCCAATAGGAATAAATTTTATAAAATGGAAATTTAAATTTTATAGAATAATTTTTAATGAATGATTCTAAAGATAAATTAATTAAAACGTCATCTCCGGCTAATCTACTTCTAGCTCTAAACTCTAGCGAAAATTACACTGTGAAAACTAGTGCCTTCAAGACGTCTTGTTTTAAGACATCAGACTGTCTTAAATAGGATGATTTGTTCGTCTGAAAATAAGACGTTCGATAGACATTTTTTATGTTTTAGTTCAAAACACTTGAAGACGGTTCAGTGAAAAAAATAGAACGTTTACTTTTGCAATAAAAATTGCAATTTTTGAATTTTTTACGAGCATTTTCCATAAATAATTTATAAACAATCAATTTTCCACCTTAAAAATCAGTTGTTCGGGATTGTAATAAATTTAGTCATTTAAACAACTTCAGTTACTTATGTATAAAAAACAACGAACGGTTAAAAAAAAAATAATAACTAATAGAAAATATTCATGATTTTTTCAATTTTTCTCACGCAATTTAATTGTCAAATTTGTTCGTAAAGTCTAAATCTACTGAGTGTGTGGAGAAAAAATTGTAAAAATAAAACAGGGACATTACAATTTTGCACCAAAAAATCCTCGCGAAAACCCAAATTTTTAAGACACAAACGTCTTAAAAACAGGAGAAAAACCGTCTTAATTTCAGTCCGAAGATCATTTCAAATTTTCCTGAAAGCTTCATCTGACGCGAAAAATATTTCACCGAGTTAGTACGAGGCTTTTCCCCAGGGTATGGAGTTTAATCGCCTCCGCAGAATATCCAGCGAGCCCCCGTGTGAGAATTAATGATGATCCAAGAAAATTAATGCAACCGGTGATGGCGCACCGGTGCTTATGATGCATCGTGTACCCCCCGGAAAAAAGAAATTAGAATAGGGGAAAAACAAAATAAATTTGCGGAAAATCTCGGGGGGGGGAAAAGGCTCGAAGTGATTTGTCACGCTTGCAAAATCCTTGGGAGTCCACGTGAGAGCCTGAAAGAGGTTTCAGAGTAGCAAAAGGAATAATGGGAAAAAGCAAATGGAGGATGCCCAGCTGTAATTCACGATTTCCATAATGCCCGGCCAAGCATCACCGATAATCGTGCACTCGCCAACAGTCCCTTTCACTCATCCCTTCCATTCCAGGGATTTTTACCGCTTCCTTCAGCCGATAGTGTGAATGCTTCACACTCGATTCAGTTTCTTTTTATCCTGAGGTTTTTCAGAATCGAGTGCTGAAATTAATTGGAGACATTTTAATCTGGGAATTGCCCATTTGTTCCGGAGCACTTGACGTTGTACGAGAAATTCGGCGAAATGATAACACGACTAGACACTGATCGAGTCAAGAGCCTGAGGAAACTAAAATAATTTAGCGAAACGCCACATCCTTTTGTGATTTAATCAACGTCGCTGGGATTCCTCCGACGTCCCCCGAATTTTTCAACTTAATTCGTCGTGATGGAGATGATAACATCCGTTAGTTACTTGTTAATCAAAATTGCCATCTCTGGAAAGTCGATTAAATTCAATAAATAGAAGAAAAGATTTTTTCTGCAATTTGGGGATAAAAAAGACTATTTGAAAAAAGCCTTCTTCATTTGTTGAATGAATCAAATAAATTATTGAATAAAAAAATGAAGGACTATTTGAAAAAATTTTAAAAACAGGAAACGTGGGAAAAATCCGTTCAACGGTTTCAGAATCCTTTCCAGAGATTAAAAACCAGTGGAACCGCTCGATCCCCGCAAAACAAACCCAATAGGATTTTCTCCAGGAGCTTTTTGTATCATTTTTTTTATCGCAAGCTTCTCTCTTTACATTTTTTTTTCCTGCTGACGTTTTGAACAATCCCGATGGATTATCGTCGAAGTGTCGAAATGTTCGGCGAAATAATAATAGATTGATTGAGTCAAGGGTCTGAGGAAACTAAAATAATTTACGTCATTATTATTCTCGTAACATCCCCCGTATTTTTCAACTTAATTTAGTTTGTTGGAGATGATTACATACGTTATTTACTTGTCATTTAAAATTGTCTCCCCTGAAAGTCAATTAAATTCCCCTAAATTCATTAAATTCATGAAAAAAACGATTTTTCCCTCAATTATTCACTAAAAAATAATAAAAGACTATTTTTAAAAATTAATAAAAAATAGAGAACATGAAAAATCCGTTCAACATTTGCAGAATCCGTTTCAGAGATGAAAAACCATTGGAATCATTCGATCCCCGCAAAACGAACCCAATAGGATTTTCTCCAGGAGCTTTTTGTATCATTGTTTTTATCGCAATCTCCAAAAACGTTTTCAATTGGATTTCTCTCGTTACATTTTTTTTCTGCTGAAGCTCTGAACAATCCCGATGGATTATCGTCGCAATGTCGTGTCTGTGCATGAAAGATATAAAATACCACGTCATTTTTTTCCCATAATTTTTCCACAATTTTCTGGAAAAGCGGTTTTTCTCCAGTCCTCGAAGATGTTTCAAGTGAAAATGAGGGAGCACGGTGTCGGCAGCTTGAGAATGGAATCCCCGATGATCACTCGCCCCTTTTTCATGCTCCAGATCTCCTTTATATCCTCACTTGACTCCAGCAGGACTCCAGCATTTTCCTCCCTCCCCTAATTGCAACATCGCCGGTTGATTGCCGGAGGAGAAATTATTTCCTCGATTCATACGCCAGTGCGCGAAGGACTCGTTACCACGAGTTATTCCAAAATTTTTCAACATTCCTCCGTTCGTAATCTCCAAATCTCATTTTCAAGTTTCGTGATTTATCGCATTTTTCCCCCGGACTTATGAATCGCGGGGAAATTAGCGAGTGCTCGGGTGCTCCGAACTTTGGAATATTCACCGGTATTTTTTGTTGACGTGTATTTGCATGATTGTGACGCATACACGCCAGAGTGCGGAGTGTTGGCTTTCTCAAAGTGCGAAACTCCGTCGCACGATTTTCACGTTTCAATGGGGTGACATTATTTGCATTTTAAAATCGACTCGCTGAGGTTTATCGAGGCAATCGAGTTCGTGGATTTTATTGAGGGGAAGGGAGGCTTAACGTGCAGAATTTTTGGATAAACAAGATTAAGGTGAAGGATAATGTGAGTGGATTTGTTGCATCATTTTTTTAGGGGGATAGCTTTAGGAATAATTGAAATAAAATTAAAAATTTCATTGATTTTCCTGTAAAATTTTGAATCTCCAACGAATAAATTCTTCGAGAAATTCAAACTAGAAACTTTTATGAACAGTTATGAATATAGGATTATTTATTGACAATTTTCCGAATAATTAAACAAACAATCAACTTTTTATTCATTTGCTGACCTCAAAACACGAGTGCATTACCATGAAAAAATTGAAATTTAATTGACATTAAATTCTTTTCACGGAAAAATTAATCAATAATAATGAATTAATGACAATAATAAATAAATTAATAATAATGTATTGATTTTTGTGGAATACATTAATTTTCATGGAATAATTGAACTAAAATTCCCACTACTCATAGATTCATCCCAAAAACGTTGAATTTTCATCAACGAAATTCACGTCAATATCAGTGAACCTCCACCCTCATAAGAATTTCCAAGTGTACCGGAAATGTTGCCCCTAAAAATCCCATAAAAACCAGAATATCTCGAGTCACCTTCCCCAACTGAATTTCAGAAAATGTTTTACCATGCACAAACATACCTTATCCATCAACTGACGCACAATTCCGTTCCACTCGCCGGTCTCGTAATCGTAAACACCGTACTTGCCATCGGGTACTAGCTCAATTCTGTACGTGAATCCCACCATGCGCGCTATCTCCCTCAGCAGATCGATGCAGAATCCCTCGTACCGTTCATTACCACTGAAATTTCCCGAGTTCCTCAGCATAACGTATGGCTGTTCCTAAGAGAATCATAAAAAATAATACTTCCAACAACTCGTATGCCCTCGTATCCATCGGAGCCACTGTAAATCCTCGTCAGTCTCATAATCTTTTACGATTTCTGTTACTCCTCGTATCGGATAACTCTTTATTTCGACTGTGATGAAAAAATTTCTGGTGTGAATTGACTCTAACGAACCAAAACGAGAAGTTACCCTTCGAAATTATTGAAAAAATAATATGCCATCATCTACTGTGAGTGGGACAGTACATCAACGCCTAAAGTTACCCCGAATACATGTGTACAGCAGCAGAATTTCGGCAAAACTAAATTGTCACACATGGGGAGAAGCTCAAGAGATACTTTACTGCCTAACAGCGATAAATCTGGGGCTACGGGGGACGGAAAATAAAAAAAAAACTGAAAAAATGAAAAAACAAACCAAATCATACATGTCGCATGAGTTCACGGACCATGCCATTCCACTCGCCCGTCTCAGGATCTTGTGCACCGTATTTACGATCAGGTACTAATTCCAGACGATAGGTGAAGCCTACCACTTGTGCCACTGCCTCGAGCAGATCCATACAAAAACCGTAAAATCGATCGTTACCGGTGTAGTTTTTTCCGTGGTGCATCATCACGTATGGTCGCTCCTGTTTATCGACATAATTTTATTCTTTTATTGAAGTGAGTGGAATTATTGAATGGTGAGGGCGAAGCGACAATGTGAGGGGCGAGCAGCATTTCTCAATTTAGTTTTTAAATGTGAAGAGGCATTGGGCGGACCGCGGACAACCGATTGAATCTACATCGAAAGGAATCATCCCCTTCGCGAACGCTTTGTTGTGCATTTGGTGGGAGCAGAAGGGTGCGCTGGATTATGAACTCCCGCCGCCAGGAGAAACAGTCAATGTCGAATGCTACAGTAACCAATTTACTCATTTGAATGAAGAAATGGATGAAAAAACGAGCATTTACTGACAACGGACGTAGACCAATTATTCAGCTACATGACAACGCTCGATCTTATATTGCTGAAGCGACGCAAAGAACAATTATGGAGCTTGAGAGGAGGGTTCTACCTCACCCGGCGTATTCCCCAGATATCGCGCCTTCTGATTACCATTCGGTCAGATCGCTTCAACATACCCTCATTGATTCACAATTTCGAAAGACTGCACTACAAAAATTCGGCTCTTATTCTAAGAACCAAATGTCGCGATTTTTAAGATCCAAATGTCGCGATTTTTAAGTACTGAAACAAGTCTTGATTTAAGACCCGAAAGCGATCTTATTGCTAAGATATCATTGGAATCTTAATTATTATTTTGGGGGGGGGGGTTTCCAGAAGAGAAAAATTAGATAGGAGATTTAGAATCGGAGATAGGACCCAAAAACTGAAATTTCCGTCATTTTTTGGGTCCTATCTCCGTCAATTTACGTCAAAAGTGAATTTGACCAGGACAAAAAATGTGGGGAATGAGCTCAACTTTAATGCCCACGAGAGAAAAATGAGATAGCACCATTAGAACCGGAGATATTTCCAAAAAACTGAGATTAACATCTCAGTCACTAAAGTCAGTTTTTGGGTACTATCTCCGTCAATTTCCGTCAAAAATGAATTTGACCAAGACAAAAA
>NW_021680377.1:1138560-1139167 GCF_001412515.2 Diachasma alloeum | reverse complement strand
GGAGAATGAGCTCAGCTTTAATGTCCAGGAGAGAAAAATGAGACAGGACCATTAGAACCGGAGATATTTCCAAAAAACTAAAATTTTAGTCAGTTTTTGGGTCCTATCTCCAGTTCTAATTGTCCTATCTCATTTTTCTCTCCTGAAAATTAAAGCTGAGCTCATTCCCCACAACTTTTGTTATAGTCAAATTGATTTTTGACGAAAATTGACGGAGATATGGCCAAAAAACCAAAATTTCCCAAATTCAATCAGAAATCCTGTGGTGAGGAGGGTCCTATGGACGTTGGGGACCAATGGGCCCCGTTTATGAATTCGATTGGGGTCACTTAACATAAAGAAACGATTCCCGCCGGTNTTAAAGTTGAGCTCATTCCCCACAACTTTTGTTATAGTCAAATTGATTTTTGACGAAAATTGACGGAGATATGGCCAAAAAACCAAAANGTAAAGCTGAGCTCATTCCCCACAACTTTTGTCATAGTCAAATTGATTTTTGACGAAAATTGACGGAGATATGGCCAAAAAACCAAAATTTCCCAAATTCAATCAGAAATCCTGTGGTGAGGAGGGTCCTATGGACGTTGGGGACCAATGGGCCCGGTTG
>NW_021680377.1:1085670-1138434 GCF_001412515.2 Diachasma alloeum | reverse complement strand
CCAAAACCGGCGGGGATCGTTTCTTCATGTTAAGTGACCCCAATGGAATTCACAAACGGGGCCCATTGGTCCCGAACGTCCATAGGACCCTCCTCACCACAGGATTTCTCATTGAATTTGGGAAATTTTGGTTTTTGGGTCCTATCTCCGTCAATTTCCGTCAAAAATGAATTTGACCANTATGAATTCGATTGGGGTCACTTAACATAAAGAAACGATTCCCGCCGGTTTTGGGGGTGAAAAATTTTTTCGTCAAAAAAAATTGAAGGTTAACCCCTTTCCATTTTTTTTGACGAAAAAATTTTTCACCCCCAAAACCGGCGGGGATCGTTTCTTTATGTTAAGTGACCCCAATCGAATTCACAACCGGGCCCATTGGTCCCCAACGTCCATAGGACCCTCCTCACCACAGGATTTCTGATTGAATTTGGNCTGGAGATTGAAGCTGAGCTCATACCCTGCAACTTTTGTCTTGGTCAAATTCATTTTTGACGGAAATTGACGGAGATAGGACCCAAAAAATGACGGAAATGATGTGGAGACATCCGAAAATGTATTGATAACTCTGTCGACTCCAATTCATCAACATATTTTATAATAATCAATTATTTCTTCCAAAAAACCCTGGCAACTTCTGCACACCCCTAATAGCAGATCAATAGCTAAAGTTGATACTCTTAGTGATAGCCGAAAGTACTTCAACAAAAATTGCTCAACAATACTTGAAACGAAAATATTCACAGCAGTGATTCTGTTAAATCCAGTTGAATTAACGACACAGTTTTGATTGGAATATACACAGCGATGAAATTAATCCATTCAAGTCCAGTAAATTATTCCCCCTTCGATCGCGATAGGTTCCGGGTAACCCTCTAAGATTCATTAATGGCCCCAGGTACGAAGGTAAACGAGGTTAATATGGACTATGGGTGATATAATGTCGAAATGTGGTAAATTCGTCGGTTTCTCATATGCAAAATCCCCTTCCCTCCCGACCCTTTCTTCAGCCAGTGTCCTAACGAAGTCGTTTGTTAATCCGAGGATTTGATTTCCCCCGAGCAAACTGCGAGGAAAATCGCGCACAAATTAAATTTCGATAAGTCAACGAATTCCGAATCAAGTCCAGACTATTTGTGTAGTTAAATCAAATTATTTCAAATTTTTCTGTTTCGGAAAATAATTTGCAGAGACGATTTGTATTTAATGTTCAATATACTAATGAGAATGATGAAATATTTATTCGCATTTCTGAAGAATTTAAAACATGAGTAAATCAGAAAAAAAATTAAAGCCCCGAATTCATGAAATAAAATTCATAAATAAAATTTGCAGAGACGACTTGTATTTGCAGAGTCAACGGTATTTTGTCCTCCAGCAGATGAAATATCATTCGAATCAATTCGAATATTGACTCGAACTCCTCAAGAATTTAAAACATGAGCAATTCTGAAAAAAATTAAAACCCGAACTCATGAAATAAAATCCATAAATAAAAGTTGATTTGAATCGAGTCAAAGTGCGATGCAGAATGTAAATTCCAGCGGCTCCATTGAGACACATTCGTCCCCAACTCCCACATCCCCACGGAATCGTATAAACTATGAAGCACCGCACCGAAAGCACTCGAAATGTGCTCGCGATGTCGCACCGAATAACCATTTACAGCGTCGTCTGTGTTGCAAATGCTCGTAAATCCGAAATACGCGCTTGTAGAAATATCTCGCTTATTCTTCTATCATTTCGCAGTTCGACTACAAGTCAATAGTGCCTCTTCTACTCGCACTGGGGTCGTTACGCTCTAGGGGGCTCGACGAGGTGCTCCGTTTTTATTTTTTTTTCTCATTCGAGATTTTTTTCTGAAGCTGAATTGCGGTTTTTATGGGCTTACGTGCGACCGTAATTACCTGTTTCGAAGGGAGGGAATTGAATTCTGCAGGGGAGGAGCGGAGTCATGAGGTGACTTGATCATCCGAGAGGTTTGCACTCTGCGAAATATTTTTCATTTATTTTTCCCTCCAACCGCGAATTTCCGAAATACTCGAATTACTTTAATTGTGAAATCTATTCGATTTTGAAGACTGAGACTTGTTGCCACTCAGTCATGACAGTGGGGCTCACAAATAACTGAGAATGCAAGCGATTAATTCCACTCGAACTATTTTACTTCTGTCCTAGGTAATTCGTGAATTCCCAACGCTCGGAAATTCTGGGGGAGGAAATTCTGGGGCTAGTGGTTTTTTCGGGTCGTACCAGGATTGTGATGACGATTAAGGTGACGTTGACGGTCCCAGGCTCGAAAAAAGCAGCGCCGTCTGTGATGTTGACCCCGGGCCCCGGTCTCCACTCGCCAACCTGCAATTTTCATCAGTATGTAAATTGAATTTTTAATTCTTGGATAAAAATTCATGAAACAAATTTATTATGTAGTACTGTTTCAGCCTCGGTGGAACTGCAGGGGGAGGAGGCAGTTCACTTGGAGACGTGGGAGGATTAACACGTGGGGATGGGAAATCTTGCATTCGATGCAGGGGGAGAAAATAGCATTCTGGGCAGTTGGGTGGTTGAAACAAATTTGTTGAAATTATTTTATTTTATTGATTACTTTTGCAATTTGTTGGAATTTAACATAGGAATTTTTGAGAATTCCTGGAATTTAAAAAAATAACGAAGTGAATGTGAAAATATTTTAGATGAGTTGAAAAACTTATCTACAACACTCAAGAATTTTATCCAAAAGCGAAGAATTTTCTCAAATTGCTTATAGAACCGAAAAATTCTCTTAAATTATCTGTAAAACCAGAAAATTTTCTCGAATGTTTTGTGAAATCGGAGACATTTCCAGAATTTTCCAGAAGTTTCTACGTTGCATTCCTCTAGGGACCCTAAACTATTCAAAAGTGAAAATAAAATTGAACTCCATTCAGTAGTATTTCCGTGAAACGCGGCTAAAGAATCGGCAACAGATTTATTTAACAGATTTATGTATTATTGTATTGATTATTCTTCCTCGCCTGAGTTATTTTCAGACAAAAAAATTATTGTCTTCCTTCAAAAAATTATAAATTTATCTCAAAAACCACTTTTGGGATTTTAAACACCTTTTTTTCTGAAATGATATTTACTCACTTTAACCAGTGAATGTTGCTTCAACTTGAGCAAGTCCAGCTTGAACTGAATCCTCCTCCCCTCCTTGAACTCAATGGGTCCGGATAACCCCTTCATCTCCACCTGCAACACCGCCGAAAAATTCTTGAAACCCGGATCCAGAGAATAAAGAAAACATCGCGATCAAAAAGTCGTTATCGCGAGCAGCTCTCAACACTCAGGATCGATTAACGAAAAGTGCAACTGGGTGAGACTCAACAGGGATGATCCCTCTTATATACTTTTTGACTGGGGGCGGGCGGAAGAATTGCAGAGAAGAGATTTCCAAAGGGATTCCCCCGACATTCGGATGCACCGGAGGTGTTCGCCCTGTTTTTTCTCAGGGACTGGGGAATTTTAAATCCGCATATCGAACCTCGGTGGAAAAATGAAGAGAATGGTTTCTCGAGAGTGGAAATTATGAAAGATGTTCACGGGAAAATCACACAATATGCGCGACATTTCGCTTCGCAACTCTTCCGGAGGTGTTAGCAATTTTCATTTCCATGTGCATTCATTTATATTAAAACTTGTGTCTTTCAGACATTTTTTCAGAGCTTTTTCAGTTATTAAAAAGTGTCAAACCGAATTCATTGATAAGTTCGGAGAATTAATTCGCAATTAACCAGTGAATTAATGAATCAATTGATTAGTCCTGAAATGAAGTGAAGTCAATTCGTTAAAAAAAATCATGCGCACGTCCGGAAGTTTGGAAGCGCGTGATAAAGTGGAGTGAACTCGAAATATAAAATCCCGGAATGATAGTCATGCAGCGACGTCGTTGGTATAATTTGTTACGAGTGTCTTCCCCGCGTTAAATCCCGTCTCTCCCGGGTTACAAGCCTGTCATCCCACTCCATTATACTCGGGTATCTCTTCGGGACGCGCCAGGAATATGAGCCCCTCTTGACTCCCTCGGCAGGCTTAGGGGGGACACTGCGTTGTCCTGTTTCTCGGATTTAACCGGAAACTTCTTCTCCGTGACGGCTTTTTTTTCATATTTTATTTTCCTATTTTTCGCTTCTTTTCACACCCCGCGGCACGAGCCGGGGAATTTAATGTCAACCACATGCCACGCTACCTTATCCTTATTTATTTTATCTCGGGCCATATTCAGTGGTTTCGGGTTGAAGAATGAATTTAGGGGTTTGGGGTTGTTTTCTGTTTTCATTTCAGATTTGTGGGGGAAATTTGTTTTTAGTTTGAAAAATTAGTTCAGTAATTTAAAGAAAAATAACATCATATTTACATTGGGAGAATGAAAATTATTAAATTATTTACTGAAAATAAATATTTACTTATTGAATTTATTGAAAATTATTATTTATTTAATGGCGGTCCATAATCAGAATATTTGGCTTACATTAAATTAAATACACTAAATTTATAACTAATTTGTTATTGACAAACCACTCAATTTTTTGAATGTTTTGTTTGTAAAAATTGTGAATATTTAAGCTTTTAATGCAACATTAATAATTATTTCGAATGGAAAGCTCAATTTTATTCAATTCTTCAAGATCAATGAGAGCTTTTATGAACGATTTAACATCGAATTGAATTTAATTTCAAAATATTAAAAATTGAAATGCAATTATTATTAAAATTAAAAAAAATTAATGCAGAGCGTCAGAACCTCATCAAGACAAGTGCCTCAACTCCTCAACAATACAATTCTTCAGGGCTGAAATAGAAAGAACGGCGGAGCGCTTGCGTTTGGTGGATGATACGAGAAAGCCAAATTGAAACTTGGATTACAAGTGAGGTGATAAATTAGGGAGAAACTGGTTACTGTTCCACTTGAGGACAAAACTTGGTAGCTTTCGAAACTGGTTAGTGTGAGAGCCAAGAGGACGATGTTGTCGTAGTAAAATCCACTCGCCCCCTGTGCCGCCCACCCCCTAGCCATCGCAGCACTTAAACCCTCAGCCTTTATACCATATCAGACATTCACGTGCAGTGGCGTTAAGTTAGCTTGAGGAGGTAAAGGGCCGGGGATCTGAAGTGGCTACAAACCTCATTCGTCGGGTGGAGTGAGCACGGTCAACCGCCCTTTGGCCCTGAACGACCTCACGGTTTTTCCACGGCTCAATTCAGTAGCGAAGCGGTAAACCGGGTCAAGTCGATTTTGACTATTGGCCAGTTTTTCACGAATATCTCGGAATCTAAAAGAGATAAAAAAATTTTTGTCATGACCTTTTTATAGCCCTTAATTGGTTCTACAAAAAAGGTCATGAGAAAAATTTTGCTATCTCTCTTAGGTTCTGAGATATTCATCAAAAACTGATCAAAAGTCAAAATCGACTTGACTCGGTTTACCGCTTCACTACTGAATTGTTCCTGTGGCTTGATTTCCCAACACTGGGTAAATCTTATCAACTTGACTCGTTAAACAACAGAGACTGGTGGAGATGAACTCCAGTGTTTTGTTGACATTTAATTTTTCAGCGCTGGGCTTTCGTTGGTTGTGGAATTTCGGATTAAATGCCCACGTACGAAAAAACGAATGGGCCGAGCTTGGCCCAAGCCCGGTGGCCGGCCTGCCGAACTTCGGGACCCGTTCCTCAACCGGGACCGCGCCGGATTTGGTTGAAACCTGGAATGATAACATCGGGCCAGGTCTGGGCGCCCATCTCGGCCCAGCGTTGATTGCCAGTCGTTGGCCAGNGACGGTTTCTCCGCCTGACTCTTGCGACCCTTAATCTGAACCTCGTAATCCTTAATCTGACCCTTATTCGGATCCTTGTGAGCCCTATTTTTTTGTTTTAATTTCGAGTACCAAATTTTCATCACCAGAAGTCGAGTTAAATTTTTATAATAAAGAAGGATAATATAGGGAGACCCTCGTGACCCTTGGAAGCCTTACTCTGGCTTATTTTCGACTACTGGATTTTTATAATATAGAGAGATATTCCACTGCATTTTAAATAGATTCGACATTCAATAGCTGTTGCATCTACACGAGTATTCAAATAAATTGACTGAAATGTTAGAAGTATTCATGTGATTTCAACAAATACTCGATCTCTCGTTGTCTGTTTTTTTCCATCTCTCGAAATTTTTCGACATCGACAGACATTTTTGACTAGCGTTTGGAAAGTTGAAGAACTATTTCCTGAATTTTGTCAGAAATTTCCCCCAGTCCATTCTCCGTTTTGTAATTTAACTTGACTCGCAGACTTTTTTCCATAAAAACCCCGCAAAAAAGTTGAACAAACTGAAGGGATTTTTCATGTAATGGAAAAATATTCCCTTCCTCCTCCGCATTTAAGTTATTTTCAACAATTGAAAGCCCACATATGCAGAAGTTGCCAACAAAATTCAATACCCCATCTCTCGATAGTCCGTATTCACGCTGTTATAAGCGCAATCCAGCATCAGAGAGTTTGCACGGCGCATATAGGTATCGTCACCATGGAGCCACTGATCATTGTCCTGTCCCTTCGAGCTGGGGCACCAACCATTGCATTTTCCATGGCAATTACTTCTCGTTTGGTTCAATTAAGCCAGAAGGCAGGGGACACAACATTTCGCCTGTTAGAGAGGCCAGTAAATTCGATACGGGCGCAGGGGGAATGGATTTCGAGATGATATCAGCTGCGCCGACTTTTCACCCATTGTTATCATATTTTCAATAGCTTTTTGGCTCAAATTAACTGCCGATACGACACTTTTTATCGAATAAAATAGTTCAGAATTTTTCCATTCGCGTCAACAATTTTTTTAAATTATAAAATTCATGTTCATTGCGGTGAAAATGTGGAATGAATTTTGTTGAATGGAATTTATTCCTGTTAACGAAATAAATTATTCATTGGAATTAAATAATGTCTTAGTCTCTTAATTTCACAGAAAAGTTTTTAAGTTTAACTTTAAATTTAGAAAATCTTCGTGCGAATCAAATGAAGTTTGTTCAGTTAAAATAAATCATTTCTCTGGATGCAGGCAGGAAAATTATACTCGCTGAAGCGGCCGAATCCTCTCGAATCTCGATAATCCCCTCCTCGCAACTCAGTTGCCTGTCTATACACCAATTCCGAATGTAGTGTATCAACGCCAACACTTGTGTCACGACGCACTGCAGTTGAACATCCATTGGCACTTCTCGCCCTTTCTCCTATCAGTTGCCTCGATTTTCCGTCTCAGTTTGCACCTCGTACTTCCACCTAAGTACATGCAGAACGATGTGCCCGAGTAATACGCATACACCAGTGGAGACATTCACCAGGTAACTCGACACGTTCTACATGATTTCCACATTCGATCAGCGCGTTACAACTGCGATAGAATACGTAATAGTTGCTTGACGGAAGTTGGAAACTGGTTATTGTAATTATTTCCGGGGGGTGATGACTCGCTCTTCGACATTAAATGGGGTTGTTATTTTTAATGAGGCGAAGTTTTGAGCGGAAGGGGAATATTTCCAGAGGCGGATTTTTTGCGGATTTTTTTTTTTAATGACTGCAATTTTAAAATTTTTTACGTTTCTCTAATTTTTTATAGTAATTATTCTTAATGACGTGAAGATTTGAGGGAAATCATTTTGAGGGGAAGCGGAAAATTCAAAATGAAAATGTCAGGTAATGTTTTTTTTCAAGTCATTTTTGAATTTTTTTGAAAATACTTCAAACTGATTTTTTTCCAACAATTTTTTTCACTAATTGTTTTTACGAAGTGGAAAATACAGAGGCCAATTTCAAGAGACACAGTTTTTCCACCATTTTCCATTTTTAAAATCACTTCAAACTTCAATTTTTTTCTCCGATTTTTTCCATTCTGTGACATTGGAGTATCGAAAAAAATATCACCAGCGATGGCCTTTCATTGGTCCAAGCGGGTCAGCCGGCTTAATTTTTCCAAATTGTCGAATGCCCGAAAACCCGGGATGCCGTGTAATATTACACGCGTTCCTTTTTTCCGGTGAAAAAAGGGGGAATGGCACTCGACTAAATGCTACAGTTGTTTGAAATGCACGAGTGGAGGGCAAAGTCACAGCAAGAATAGACAAAATACATATGCATGGACGTGTGCATCTGGGGTGTACCTTAAAATTACCATAATTAGAATTTTCACGGCAACTGCGATATTCAGGAACAAGATTAATCCGGGAAATATCTGATTAAACGAAACTGGCAGATGTATTCATTCCAAAAGTCGAAAATTAATTAGGAATTAATTGAATTTCCTGGGTTCCTAATTTTTTTTTGTGAAAATAAACGTTTGATTTTTTATTTTCACGCGGAGAGAAATGTTCAGTAAAAATTATGGAACTCACAGTTCACTCACCAATTACGGAATTTTTCACAGAGATTCAGATAAAAATTATGGAACGCTCTGGAAAAATTCCGTGACAGTTCCCTGAAATTTCCTACAACCACATTTCGCTCCGAAATGACGGAAAAGATACGTAATTTTTATTGAATATTTCTCTCCGTGCATAATTTTTTTATTTTCATGAAAAATCTTATTGCATTTCCATGCAGCATCCTCTCGAGATTTTTTTATTTCCAAAATGAATCGAGATTCCTCATGGAAATTAATTACAACAGCTTGGTTTTTCGGTGGGCGATATATCATCTCGTAAGGTCGAGGATAACTGTATTGGGGGCTGGAAAAGGGTCACTCTACGGCAAGAGGATTGTACGACGTCACGAGACGGAATTTGTGGTCCCTGTCCATGACAGTTCTCGCACCATTCATTATGCGGTATTAAACAATTTATCTGGTACGAGGCTCAAGTGTTACCGTACTGCCGAGTTCCCAGTGAGCACCAGTGCTACGAAAATAATTGGAAATTTCTTAACCCAGTGAGTAAAAAGGAGAATAAACAACATATTTCAACTGGAAGAAATCCTTTCCTTCAAATAAAACGTCATGAAGTGATTTATTTCATTAGGAATTGATTTTTCAGTGGGAATTATAATTGAAAATACGGAATTATCCATACAATATTTTTTTTTCCGGAAAAAATAATTTTTCTTTCAATTAAAAAAAATTTTATTCTTAAAAAAAAATTATATTTATTTCATTCATAATTTTATTGACTTTAAAAATTCACAAAAAATTGTTTTTTTCGATTTATGAACATTATTCATTTGAAAAATTTATCAGAGGCTTAAAATTACTGAATTTTAACGCAATTTGATGGAAATCGTTGAATAAAAAAATTTTTATTCCTAAAAAAATTCTTATTTATTCAGTGAAGTATTCAATCAGCATTTCCATTTTGTATTCAAATCAGACGCGATGAAATCTCACCTAAAAAATCACAATTCACGGGAAAAAATCGTTTTTCCCCTCCGCCCCGAATTTTCCCAATAAATTCTTCGCCGCACGAAATGCCCGTGATACCGTACATTTTGGATTCCCGCCAAATCTCTCAACTGTAATTCACCCTTACAACTAAAATCCAGGGGTATCCGTTCGTCCCCGGCGTTCCATTCAGACCCGCAGGCTCTTATACCACTGGCCCACATAAAAATCGACAATTCTCTCTCTCTGTCGTATCCCATCTATCGAATTCCCCGCTGAAGAATTCAATTGAAAACTCACCGAGTTGATGTAGTTGATGAGAGAGAGGCCGCCGTCCCAGGGATGCTCTGCCTCGCAGGAGAGATTCGCCGGTCTCAGCGTGTGAGACTGCTCCAGGGTGCGCAGACCAACGGCAAATACTTGTACGCTGTCGTATATCAGAGCGGGCTCAGCCTGGAAAAAGTCGCAAAAAGAAGTGGATGAATTTTCAGCCAAACCACGTCATTAAAACTTCAAACATCAACATGAGAAATTCGAGAGAAATGAACAACGTCGTTAAAATTTCATGGACTGGTTCACGTGAAATTGAAAATCGATTCACTTCCAATTATTTTCTTGATATCGATATCTGTCGGGTGTGTGATCATTTGGAGGGGCGTTGCCAATTATTGGGGGTGTGAAAAAGTTGTCTGAAGTTCGGGAAAATGATTGATTATTATAGATTGGTGAATTATCAATTTTATTAAAGACTCGTCACACTTATTTTGACCCTTAATTGCGGAGTCTTAATTTCGGGTGCAAATTTTTAATCATCAGAAGTCGATTTCAATTTTTACAATATAGAGAGCTACATTTTTTAATGTCTCCGGTCTTACCTGAGGTATCACGATCGACGGGGAATAATTTACTGGACTTGAGCGGATTAATTCCACTGCTGTGTGTATTCCAATTAAAACTGTGTCGTTAATTCAACGGAATTTAACAGAATCACTGCTGTGAATATTTTCGTTTCAAGTATTGTTGAGCAATTTTTGTTGAAGTACTTTCGGCTATCACTAAGAGTATCAACTTTAGCTATTGATCTGCTATTAGGGGTGTGCAGAAGTTGCCAGGGTTTTTTGGAAGAAATAATTGATTATTATAAAATATGTTGATGAATTGGAGTCGACAGAGTTATCAATACATTTTCGGATGTCTCCAGTCTTTCGAAATTGTGAATCAATGAGGGTATGTTGAAGCGATCTGACCGAATGGTAATCAGAAGGCGCGATATCTGGGGAATACGCCGGGTGAGGTAGAACCCTCCTCTCAAGCTCCATAATTGTTCTTTGCGTCGCTTCAGCAATATAAGATCGAGCGTTGTCATGTAGCTGAATAATTGATCTACGTCCGTTGTCAGTAAATGCTCGTTTTTTCATCCATTTCTTCATTCAAATGAGTAAATTGGCTACTGTAGCATTCGACATTGACTGTTTCTCCTGGCGGCGGGAGTTCATAATCCAGCGCACCCTTCTGCTCCCACCAAATGCACAACAAAACGTTCGCGAAGTGGATGATTCGTTTCGACGCAGATTCCATCGGTTGTCCGGGGTCCACCCGATGCTTCTTACCCTTCAGATTAATTCATTTATCCATAAATCCGAAGAGAATAAATTTTTTAGTTATTATCCTTCTGACAAAACCCACAAATAATGAAAACCGACAGGCTCAGCACTGGACAGTCTCCAACGACCCCGAGAAAATAAACTTTTGACAAAGGCATATCCTTTCTATTTCCCGTAAACTTCCGTCCGCTTGTAACCGTCAGGGAGCCTTCTCCCCCCCCTCAAAAATCCACGATCTCAGCTGCATTAATACCTCCGCCCCCTCACAATCTCATTCCGTCTGTCTTACTTTACCCCATTGGAGCAAAACACAGACCTAAACTGCTTCACCGTAGTTTTTCATTCCGTCCTTTCCTTACCACCCTCGGTACTCCATTAAAACAATTCTTCATCTCACAAGTCTCATAACTCACCTCTTTGTCTTTTCCAACCCAGAAACATTCCCCCTCCCCCCCCTGTTCCCTCATCCAAAGAATTCAGGAATAAGAGTTATATTCAACATGAACTTTTCGCATTTGGAGACGGTTAACTGAGGTAACGATCCCGGAATCGTCGATGCCGGAGCCCCGGGATTCTCCAGAAATCAGCGAAGACGCGAAAACAAATTGAGGGATGGAGGTACACCTGCAATTACATCGGATGTGGCGTTGTGTTTGCAGTGCTGGGAGAAAGGGATAACACGAAACTTGGGGGCAACACTGGAATGTGAATTCGTATGCAGCTGTCCATCACCATCATCAGGTCTTTCCTGTTTACCGTTGAAGTTATAACGAACACCCCGGTCCACCCCTCGTTAATTTCAAACACTGTTCAGGGAGATATGTGATCAAACAGTGGAGGGTCTTGTTGATTAACTTGCGGGGTTTTCAGGGGGTGTTTGAGGGGTTAATTTGAGCCATCAAAGTGAAAATTTTGGAAATTCGGTGGATTTGAGGGAGGGAGGGAGGGAGGGGTAGGTGACAGAAAAAAATTGACATTTCAAATACAGTTTAATATTGAATGAATAAATTCAGTAGCGAAGCGGTAAACCGGGTTAAGTCGATTTTGACTACTGGCTAGTTTTTGACGAATATCTCGGAATCTAAAAGCGATAGAAAATTTTTTGTCATGACCTTTTTATAGCTCTTAATCGGTTCTACAAAAAAGGTCATGAGAAAAATTTTGCTATCTCTCTTAGGTTCTGAGATATTCATCAAAAACTGATCAAAAGTCAAAATCGACTTAACTCGGTTTACCGCTTCACTACTGAATTAAATAAAATAGTTAAATAATAGCAAATTAAATTAAATAATTGAAATTTCGTGGACAGGCGAAAAATTTTGAAATTTCAGGTTTCGCTGAAAATTCAATGCAATTCCAAAATTTTGAGTGGCTTTAAGACCATAATTACTCGACGTATTTGAATTTTCAACGAAAACATGAATATTTAGTGCTAAATTATACCGAATTAGCAATTAATTGAAAATTTACAGTTCAATCTGATTTTCCCGTGAAATTCTGAATTTTCAATGGCGAAATGACTTGCAATTTCAGTGGAAGTAACGTGTGATAAAAATTTCCAAAATGTGTACTGGAAATTTCGAATGGAGCTGGTGCAGAGCGGAAATGCTTGTCAAGTTTACGAGGTGGTGTTTAAGTTCGTGGAAAAAAAAACTAACTAGAGAGTGTTGGAACTTTGCTGCGGGATTAACCAGTATTTCTGATCGCACGTGGGGAACTTTCGATACTTCAGAAGAGTTTGAACCCAGAAGTTGAAACAAGATCGAGATGTTTAGTTCGGTTGGAACGAATTTCAGGGAAAACAAGTGGAACGTATCAATCAATTGTTTTTTCTTGTTATTTTGTTGTAATCAACGCTGCAACTTCATCACAGGGGTAACGCGTGTCTTAATTTAAGGTGGCAGACACGTCAACTGCTCGCATGTAGCACGTCCCTCACTTTTTCATTTTTTCCATATTAACTTCCTTACGTCACTCGACATAAAGAATTAGCATTTAGAGTGAAATGCGAAGGCAGGCGAAATATATGGTGATAAAATGCAGTTCGAGTCTTGACATCGATTGAATATCAATATCCAGTTGCAACGGGAACAAATCCAACGGAACAAATTGCCCCGCCTGCCCTCTTCGTCGCTCCTGCGCCCGAAGTGCGCATCATCCAGACTAATTCACCGCCGTAATAACATCCCACTGGAATGAGGATAGTGCCGGGCAGGTTTGATTGACCAAATCACTGGGCTGAGAAGCGGACCAGTGGTTTTGGAGCAGTGGGCAGTGACACCAGTCGCGCGCGATGCATTTTTATTCACGAGAGAATGAAAAGTCCAGCTGCATTTTGCAATGGACAATGGTGAAACGGTGGAGCGACCCGGTGACGCCCAAATCGTCACCAAAGAGCAGTGCAGCAAACGTTGCCAACTATTCCAGGCCTCGCTCGAAGCCACATTTTTACTCCGACTCCGGACGCCTGATACCCCTGGACGTGAGAAAATAAAATAATAAAACCCTGTGCGAGTGCGAGATAGCCTGATTTACAGCACAAATGTCCAGGGGTTATCCCACTCCCACTTTAGTTTCAAGGAAATTCGGTGATTTATCGCCAGCAGTGACTCCGAAGTACATGCGCAGCCAGTTTTATGATTTGAATAAAGAAGTTTTCTCTAATTCTGGAGAGCCGCGGCCATTAGCGTAATGGGGTGGTGATGGTGCGTGTCAAAATGTTTAATTATCGGTTATTAATTAGTAATTATTTTATGTTGAAATGCATTTCAAGGAGACGAAGTGAATGTCTGCATTGAGACATTTAAAGTCATTTTTGTGGCTTCAATTGAATTAAATTAAATTAATGGAAAAGAGATCATTTTAATTAATTAAAATCTCATATTTTAATTAATTAAAATCATCTCTTCTCGAAGACGGTAGTTTTACCAGCGATGCAGATAATAAAAATTAATTCTGCAATTTTTTAAATTAAAAATCCGGTAAATTTTAGTTAAATGAAGATTTTTTCCGTTCGTCCGCCAGTGGTTAAACCCCCTATGCAGTCAGCCATTTCGATTTACCTCAGTTTGTCCAATTCATTTCATTCATAATTTTCCCACCGCTTATTTAGCGCCGCAATTTGTTCCCCTCACCGCCACTCGCATTGTCCATCGAAAAAGTTATTGAATGAGAGTTGAATGCAGAACGGTTATCGGTTATTAATTGGTAATTATTTAAGTAGCTGAAATGCATTTGAAGGAAACGAAATGTCTGCGAATGTCTGCGTTGAGAGATAATTCTGCTAATTTACGGCGTTTAACGCCTTCTTAAAGCAATTTTGGTGTCTTAAATTAAGTTAAAATAAATTAAATTAGAAGAGATAATTTTAATTAATTAAAATCTCATATTTTAATTAATTAAAATCATCTCTTCTCGAAGACGGTAGTTTTACCAGCGATGCAGATAATAAAAATTAATTCTGCAATTTTTTAAATTAAAAATCCGGTAAATTTTAGTTAAATGAAGATTTTTTCCGTTCGTCCGCCAGTGGTTAAACCCCCTATGCAGTCAGCCATTTCGATTTACCTCAGTTTGTCCAATTCATTTCATTCATAATTTTCCCACCGCTTATTTAGCGCCGCAATTTGTTCCCCTCACCGCCACTCGCATTGTCCATCGAAAAAGTTATTGAATGAGAGTTGAATGCAGAACGGTTATCGGTTATTAATTGGTAATTATTTAAGTAGCTGAAATGCATTTGAAGGAAACGAAATGTCTGCGAATGTCTGCGTTGAGAGATAATTCTGCTAATTTACGGCGTTTAACGCCTTCTTAAAGCAATTTTGGTGTCTTAAATTAAGTTAAAATAAATTAAATTAGAAGAGATAATTTTAATTAATTAAAATCTCTTATTTTGATTAATTAAAATGATCTCTTCTCGAAGACGGCAGTTTTACCAGCGATGCAGATAATAAAAATTAATTCTGCAATTTTTTAAATTAAAAATCCGGTAAATTTTAGTTGAATGAAGATTTTTTTCCGTTCGTCCGCCAGTGGTTAAACCCCCTATGCAGTCAGCCATTTCGATTTACCTCAGTTTGCCCAATTCATTTCATTCATAATGTTCCCACCGCTTATTTAGCGCCGCAATTTGTTCCCCTCACCGCCACTCGCATTGTCCATCGAAAAAGTTATTGAATGAGAGTTGAATGCAGAACGGTTATCGGTTATTAATTGGTAATTATTTAAGTAGCTGAAATGCATTTGAAGGAAACGAAATGTCTGCGAATGTCTGCGTTGAGAGATAATTCTGCTAATTTACGGCGTTTAACCCCTTCTTAAAGCAATTTTGGTGTCTTAAATTAAGTTAAAATAAATTAAATTAGAAGAGATAATTTTAATTAATTAAAATCTCATATTTTAATTAATTAAAATCATCTCTTCTCGAAGACGGTAGTTTTACCAGCGATGCAGATAATAAAAATTAATTCTGCAATTTTTTAAATTAAAAATCCGGTAAATTTTAGTTAAATGAAGATTTTTTCCGTTCGTCCGCCAGTGGTTAAACCCCATATGTAGTCAGTCATTTCGATTTACCTCAGTTTGTCCAATTCATTTCATTCATAATTTTCCCACCGCTTATTCAGCGCCGCAATTTGTTCCCCTCACCGCCACTCGCATTGTCCATCGAAAAAGTTATTGAATGAGAGTTGAATGCAGAACGAAGTGCGAAATAAGCTGGAGAAAAATTGAATGGGATCAAAATGCGCCTGGAGTATTCTCCTTTAGTTATAACAAGGTACTCCTCTCTTTTCGATTTTTCCCCCCAGAAAATAGAAACTTCATATTCCTTTCTTATTCGCTGGTGTCAATCGTGCGTGCTCTTCCGTCCCGCTTGGCATCCGCTGTATTTCTGCACTGCGGAGAGCTTCCGGGGTAGTATCCATACACCCCCTGCCCTCGCACTATCATCGCGTGCCCATGAGACTCCCACTGATGTTGCGTTTTCTCTCGACTCGCTTTTTTATTTTCCAGTTTTTTCCCTTCAGTTTAACCAGCTAGTTTTTTCACTGTTCTCGCTGATTGTGGTCGCACTTTTTCTTCCGCTCAACCCCCACCTCACCCCTCGGGCAAACTCGGTCGTTTAGCTCGAGCAAAAATAGAATGAGAAAATATAAATAAGAGAATGAAACACGAAGCGCTCTATTGAATGCGCCGTTTCTTTCATTTTCATTTTGATTGCATTTTTCATTTTTATTTCACTCAGACACACGATCAGTAACAGGACTGATTAAATAAACATAAAGTATAATAATGAAAAAGTTAAAAAAAGTATTATTTATACTTTTGCTTTTTGTTTTTTTTCTGTTTTTATTTTCATTAAATTTTAATTACATCATTGTTGCTCTCGGTGGGTTTTCGCTGCTGTTCATTTTGTCATTCATTTATTCACTTGCGCATTATATTATTTATTATTATTTTCGTGTCAGGAGATGAGAAAATGATAAAAAATTCAAAAAGCCTCAATAATTGTTATTCTTCGACTAATACCGCCAGTCACTTCTAAAATAAACTAATAAATTAATCATAAACTACGTGAACTTGTCACCGACGAAATTCTCGCAGTCGCGCAATCCGAGAAAATGCAGTGCTGAGAGAATTGAATAATTAATGCCGAGTAAATTAATGCAATTTACCCCACCCCAGCAGACAAATGCAAACACGTACACGAGCATTACGATGAACAGTATAATGTCATGAAAAGGTTTAACGTCTCGTCTCACCTGAATAACACGTGATTTATTGAGCACAGTGTTTCCGGCTGGCTGGAAGCGCTCCATGTCTCTCAGTATTCCCCTGACTCCAATGTCGTCAGCGTCGACTAATCGAAAGGCAGTGATGTTGACAAAATTGTACTTGAAATCCTCGAGATCGAACGTTTCAATATCCTGGGAGCAGAACGAATAAATTGGAATTCAATGGGTTTTTCAACAATACCCTACGGTTGTGTCATTTATTTCCACTTAGGATTGTCAACTCTCCCGCCGGTACTTACAAAAGTTGTGAAGAGGTAGTGGTACTTGTAATCGTTCATTTGCATTTGAATTATCTGAAATGCACAATGAAAAAAAATTCAATGGGGCAACAATCTTGATTTATAGGAAATTTAAGAATATCCAAGTACTTTGGCCATTTTTTCTCCAGCGAAATGCTTTTCTACTCTCGTAGTCGAACATAAGAGCTTTTATTTGAGCCACATTTCACCCCAAGTTTCCGGGCGACTTACAATGATTTTATTATTTAAACTTTGCAGGTCTGAATTTGAATCTCAATATTGAACCGTTAGAAAACATATTAAAAATCTGAAAAAAAATTAGAAAGTTTACTTTTGGAGGAAGGTTGATGAAATCATTTAAGAAATGGAATTTTTGAAAATTAGGAGCATTTTGTATAAATAATTCATAAGTAAACAATTCGTCTCTGTATTATAAAAACCCAAATTGATAAAAATTTGGTACTCGAAATTAAGACTTTAAAATTAAGAGTCACAAAGGTCAAAATCAGGGTCATGAGGCTCAGAATAAAGGTCGCAAGGGTCAAATCAGTGCCATGAGGTTCCAAATAAGGGTAGCAAGGGTCGGAATAGCATTATAAGGGTCAGTATAAGCGTCACGAGGGTCAGAATAAGGCTAATGGGGTTTTAAAACAATAAGGTTTCTGAAAAAAGAAATGCCCTCAAAAAAATGCACTAAAGTCTTAATCCCAGACTCTACTTTTCCCACTGTAATTAAAGATAATACAATTAACAAACCATTCGTAAAAAATGCTGCATGTGTTCAGGTTTAGTGTCAACAATAAAATTTCTAATCTCTTTACTCTTGATATCACTCAGAACTCGTCCGTATGAATCAGGATCTGCTTGTCTCAGGTGTACCTCAAGGTCCGGCGACTTGGGTGTTTTCACCAAGTCCCTGAGCTTCAGCAGACCTGTAACCGTAAAAAACGAGGCTGAAATAAAAAAACGTAATAAAGAGAGGGGGCAGTTTACCTTCGGCCCGTGCCTCTCGCTTACACCGTGGGGTCGTGAAAAAAAAAAAGGTTTTATGGTCGTATTTCGCCTCGTACAACAGTGGATACAGGGGGAATGTAGTGTGGGGTGGAAGGATCGTTAAATGGAAAAGGAAACCTGTGAACGACACCGATGAAATCGATACTACGTGGGTGGGTGACTGAGTAATCAAGGTATCATCTCGACTTGTGGGTCTTCCACTCTTCGATCTCTCGACTTCAACTCTTCGCAGACGTCTCTTCCGGCGTGACCCCTTGGCCCACGAGCCAATGGGGGAGGAGAGACCTCGGAGGGATTCACGACAACGATTTCGCTGTTTCCGACATCGGCGTGAAGGCAAAGGTGGACAATACCCAACTGCTTCATTGCTTTTTTGGACTCTGGTGTGATCGAAATCCGCCGAAGTGATAGTCTCCAGTGGCACTTCTGGAGGTACTGTTAATCGGTGTCCACCGGAGTTGCCCGACGGGGAATTGCAGCGCCGGTGGATTTAAGTTTTGTGAAAGTTCGATTACTGCGGGGGGAGGGGGTGGGATATTGTCTTGGGAGCAACAGCGTTGGTCTCATATTCTAATGGTGGGGGGAGAGAGAAGGAGATTGGATCACCAGAATAAGTTGTTTAGAATTTTTCTGAAGAATTTCAAAGAATTTCGTAATTGAAAATTCATAATTTCATGAAAAAATCAGTGAGAACTGTAAATTTTAGTTCAATGATTCCCCGAAAATGAGTAGAAATAAATTAATTGAAAATTGAAGGGAATTCGCCTTAAAAAAATTCAAGATTTCATTGAAAATTCGAATAGCTTAACGAATGTTCATTTCAATGCGGTTAAAAAATCAGGAATTTCATGATTTTTTCCCTTTAAAAATCATTTAACGTCACTCTCCTAAAAATAAATAATCAACTGTTCCTGAAATTTCAATTTTATTCCACCAACTCCATCTCCTCACACAAAAATAGCAATTTCTTCAGCCACTAAATTCCCCCCTCACGTTAAACTATTCGCGTTCACCTCGAGCTGCTAAATTCGACTCAAAAATTAGTTCTGTGAAAATACGTTGTTTTGTCTGTCAGCGTAAAGCGCGAAAATCCCCCAAAGACCGCTGAAATGAATAGATCGTAACCAACTCACTGGCAATGAGACGTAAAGCCCATATCCACTGCAATCCAGTAATTGGTAATTAGAGGATTGCCGTTAGTTTCCACTCCCGCATCGATTTATAAGCTCATGTATTTGTCAGTCTCCCAAAGTACACACTAATTCCGCCAATCGATGCATCATCGCGCCAGTTTTCCAGCTCATTGCCGCGTGCGCCGCTCTATTCGTCAATTTTCAGATACACAATGTGACACTCAGCATCGACAACTTGCACTCCATTGAAATGAATAGACGAGAAATAATAAAAGCCCTCCCCCTCCCGCCGAGTTTGATGTATCGTCCAATTATATTTCTCCGTGCTATCGACATTCATCGGTCGCAAGGAGGAATTTAAAAAAGTGAAGGAAGCGCTGTCGAATCGGGCAACAGAGGGACGATAAATAAAAATAAACGCATCGGGAAAATCCGATAAATCCAGCTGTGTCAGGATTCCTGTGCTAAGGAGGACGTACGATATAATTGGCTGAATCGTCTGTTTGCTCCGTAGAAACGAGGACGGCGGATAGAATAAGGAGGTGAAAAAAAATACTAAAGTCGGTCGCGCACAGCCCGGAAGGTGGATAATTTCTCTGGGGACATTTTCTGGTGGCAAATGTCGAGGGGAAATTCACATTCGCGGGAATTCACGTTGATGACGTATTTGTTTTGGCATTGCCGGTGACGTATTAGCTCTTTCACTCGGATTTAGAACCTTCTGGGGATTTTTTGGTCAAACGAATTAATTGCTCCGGTGTTAAAAAAAACGAAAACATAATTTATTTTTAATGGAGAGGAAAAAACAATTGTTTATATAAGTATGTATTTTTTTTAATGCATACTGACACTGTGAGGACACGGTCCGTTTTTTATTACTGAAATTTAAAGTGAAAAATGTTGAGGTTTGGAGCGAGGACTCATTCACATGAAAATTCTATATATTTTATTACTGAGAAATTAGTGAAATTCTGGAGTTTTCGATGAAGTATTTGACTTTAAATTGAATTAAATTGAATTAAAATGAACGAATTGAGGGATCAAGTTCAGCTACTGCTAAAAAAAGTATAAACGGACATTTTTGTGAAATTATTTCTGAAATTTCAAGTGAAATTTTTTAAAATGAATATCAATCACTTTAAAATTCAATAAAATTAACATTTTCAGGGCCACATAACAACGAAAATTGTTGGAAATAAAAAAAAATTCAACTATTCATCTGAATTTTTGAATCAATTGAAAATTCACTTGAACATAATATTTAATTTCCCCCATACATGAACTATTAACTCTAAAACTGAATTAAAATCCACAACTCCATCCATCGCCTAAATTTCAAAGAATTTCCAGCAGTTCAGCCCCCAGAGTTGAAGAGTTGTTCCGCTGGAATCGTCGACAATGAACGATAATGGCGGATGGAAAAACTCATTGGTAATTCCTGGGGCATAAGTACGACATATAAAAAGATGTAGGAGATGGTCCTGGGGTCATGTGACCGAGGGAAAAAGCCCCATAAAGACGGCAATTCTAGGACTCGGGTATCGGCCACACGTTCCCGCCGAAGAATTCGGCAGTAATATCGACGGGCCCTCTTCGCTCCACCACAATAACTGAATATCAGTCGTGCGTGGGGCAACTGCGGGGGCTGACAAAGTTTATCATTGTGTGCGAGGAAAACTGCTCCCCAGAATGCATTATGAATTTAATTCTCTATGCGGAAAAATATATATTCTGAAAATTATATATTTTATGTATGGAATTGGCCTGATTTATATATAAAAGTTATATAAAATATAAATTTATACATGTTTCATATGTAAATATAAATATAAATAAAAAATATATATAAAACCACCGCATAAATCAAATATTTATTAATGATATGTTTGATATCGTTGTGGCGATATACAGTAGTATACATATATACCTGTAATAATAATAATAATAATAATAATAATAATAATAATAATAATAATTCTTTCCAGTAAAATATAATAATGGTTTTTGTATTTATATAAAATACATTCGAAGAATATATTAAATTGGCCTATATTATATATATTTTTTATATATTTTTCCATGGGGGTCACTCTTCTTGGCGCTGCGAACGACATACGCGTCGTGTTGGGACAGCACACGACCGGATATCGAATACAGATGCACTCGGATTATCGGCGAATTATGTCTGTATTATTTCGCGGCGGGGATTACAATATTATGAAGGGAATTGGCTTGGAAAGTGCGAGAAGCTGTCTTGGCAATCTCGCCCCGGTATTCTTCATTGAAACTGTGGGAGAGGATTTCTTTTCACTAAATCCGCAGCCGTAAGATCTTCATCCTCATGAATAATATCCGATAGGTGCCGGAGAGACAGACGCGGAATGACGGATCAGTTGAAATTGAGGAGTTTCAGATGTCATATCCCGAAAAATTATTTGTTCGAATGGAATGAATAGGTTTTATAGTGGGTAAATGTTTATTGGGAATTGATGAATTATTAATTTCATATGAATGAACCATTTTTAATAAAATTATATGATTTTATTAATTCTCACTAAAAAGATTATTAGAACGAATAAAAAAATGAAATGAAAAGTACTATTGGAGTCAAACGCGTATTTTTTTCTCTCTCGCAAAAAAATTAAGATCCTTTCCCCCCGCAAATGCTCTCAGATATTCCCATTGAAACACCGAAAAGGGATTTTTTAATGAAATCTCCAGCAATGAGACGCTCATCCTCATGAATAATATCCAATCTCGGATACTTCTTCCTACTTTCTTAAAATAAAGATCCAAATTACGTTTCTCCGAGCATCCGAATTGAAGAGATCAATCCCTGAATTATTTATGAAACAATCTCTCGCGGAGAAAAAAGAACTCGGTGAAAAAAAAGGGGGGGGGGGAGAATGACGAAAATAATTCTCCTCGCCTCCTGGGAATCGCGAAAATCGGATTTGGGTGGTGAAAATACATATGCGCCCGGCGGAGCTGCGGGTGGGAGTAAGACCTCGAGGATTCAGCAACCGAGCAAATACCCACGGGGACGCTGGTGTGCGCACATACGTGGCTGCTGGATACTCGTGAAACTTGCCGAGGGGATCAAATAAATAAATCGAATCATCCGTGCGACTACAGTGCACACAGTATCTCCTATTCTGCCGCGAGTTTTTTTTCCCCACTGTTTACAGAGGGAAGAAGGCAAACGCCATTTCGTCACACTCGACTAATAAATTTTCGAGGTTTTTACGAGAGTTAAAAAGTTGGTTTACGGCGGCACTTGTGGTGTACTTGGGGGCATGAAATTTTGGAGTAACAGGCGACAGTAAGTGGGACGAGGGAAGTTTCCGGTGACTCGTCAAGGAGACTCGATTGGAAAAAGTAATTTTCGAGGTTGAGGGGTTGTAAATAAATTGATGGGCTTTGGGAATCAGTGGAATTAGGGGATTTCAGAGTCATCAGGGAAATTCGGTGAATGACTTCAGAATCTTTCGTTTTAAAATTATGATTTTTCATTTTTTTTTGCATTTGTTCTTCCAAATGCAATAAAGTAAAAAATTAAGCGGAAAAATTGAAATGAAAAATAAAATAAATTGCTCAGCCGAAAAACGATATGTTCCGCGTGAGAATATTTGAGGGAAATTAATCAACTTGATAGAAGGAAATTTAATATCTCAATTCAATTTTTGCGAAAGAAATAAAAAAAATAAAAAATATAGAAAAAAAACTTTTAAATTATTTTTTTTTCTCGGGTTTCATTAATTATTTCTCAATGATCGAACGCAGTGTGAAAAAATCCAATTGTCATTACATCTTCCTTAATGAAGTGACTCTCCTCGAAAAGCAGAATTAAGAAACCCCGAAAGATCGCCTTCACGTCCACCAAAAAGAGGATTCAACTGCGGCGACAAAAAGCCAGGGGAGAAAGAACAGAGAGATTCCAGTAGATCGTGTCGGGACTGGAGAACAAGTCGGACAAGTCTCGGTTGGTGTACGCAGGATATCCCCAGTAGGAAGGACCTCGTGAACCGAGAAATACGCGATTCGCACTGGAGACCTCGTAAATTTAGAACGATGGAAGGGTGGAGTGGAGGCAGTTCCGCGGTTGGGCGGACGTTTTAATCGACATGTACGTGATTCCCTTCGTGCCCTCTTAGGATGGAAATTCACTTCCGAAATGAAACTATCAACTGAAGAGGATCTTCCGATATTTTTCCAAAAACTCCAGCGAAACTTTAATTAAACTTTACTCCAATGGAAATGAAAAAACGAAGTAAAAGATGAATAAAATGATAAACGAAAAAATTCATTCATTCATTTATTCATTTATTTGCTTAAACATGTCGAAATTAATTATAATAAATAAAATTATAATAAACAATAAATAAATATATAAAATAAATAAAACTAATGTTTAATTTTGTTTATTCACTAGGCAAAATAAAATAAAATAACTGAATTTGAGAACAAAATCCCTTATGACGAACAAATAAATCATTCCCTCGGCATTAAATCCTTCGAAAATTATTGATTTAAAGCGAGAAACCCCAGTACATTAATAACAACCCCCAATAAATGCCATTTAACTCTGAGAAAATATCTCCAACAATTTATCACCCATCGAAAGTCATCAATCAATCCGTAATAACAGTAATCTGAGTCCATAAATAAGTCCAAGCTCCTCGGGTATCTAACGACAGTTCCAGTCTCGTGAAAACTTAACGAGCTACGTATATACATCACCATCCCTTTCACCCACAGAAAAGCTTCCGCCGAGTCTTTGCAAGTGACGTTGATGAAAAATAGATCCCTCTATTCTATTCTCCTGCTCCCGCATCCAAAGAAAATCTGTTGAAACTTTTACTAAAAATGCATAGGAAAGTATTGATGTCATTACCGCGGAGATTATTTTGTCGTTCCCGTAATACCAGTTGAGAATAATTTCCACGCATTTTTCATTTATCATGAGATTACAGGGGAAATCGTCATGAATAAGTACAGGAGGATAATTTTTCCATTTATAGATGTATTTTTTACGCTCCTCAAAAAATAAATTCTCCTCCCAAGAAAATAATTCCTCGGCAAAAGTAATTTTTTCCCCAGTGTAAATAATTTGTATCCAACGTTTCTCTTTGTATGTTTAAATGAATATGCATTTCGAAGTTTGATCCATGGGATCCGAAGAAAAAGAGAATAATGAAGACACGGAGAACACGAATATCTCAACTCTCAAGTGGAGCGTCTTCATCCAGTCCCATTTCTCCCCTCTTTTTCACTCCGGCATTTATTAAAACCGCATTCCCGGGAAAACTCCGCGTTCCCCCCGACATTTTCTCGTTCCTTGGGGGAAGGGGAGGGGGTGGGGGCGAAGAAATATGGGGGAGGAGTGTCTCGAGTGCTCCCTCCCTCCGGATCAATCGATAAAATTGGAATAATATTGTTCGGGCCGCGGAGCGTGGATGGGAGTTAATCCTGCGGTGACGAAGAAACAATTAGCAAAGTGCTGGGAGTAATCGGATTTTCAGCGCGGAAATAGCGACGGAAACTCTTACGAGGAATGTTCTAATGAGTTATGTTTTGGATTGATGCGGGGGACAAGAGGAGGAGTTCAATTCGTTTTCAGGAACTTTTTTTTTTTAGAAATCGAACGATAAATTAAAAGGTGATTGTAAAAATTTGTGTCTTCGAGACTTCTTATGTGCTAATGCATGTCATAATTTCTTAATTTGAGACTCTAAAAATGACTTGAAAAAGTGGAAGAATGTGATGTCTTAACTTCAGACACTACTTCTCCTACTGTTTTTCCAAAACAGATAATTATAAATTTAGTTAGGAAGATCGACGATTATTCGGTTAATTGAAATTCCTTTTAATGAAATTTAGTATTATTTACCCAATACAAAATTGACAATTCCATGTGATCAATTATTTTATTATTTTAATCAATGTAAAGTTTAAGTTCTCGTAATATTTAAGGAACAATGATTGATGGTCGTCTCATCAATTTGTTGGGCCTTAAATATTGTCAATAAAAAAAAATAATACGAACAACAAGTTTTTTTATCAACTCACCATAATCATCTTCGTAAATAATGGCAACTTTCGTCCAATTGAGGAAAAACATAACGTCCTGATAGGCAGAATTGAGTAACGTTTGTGCGGGATGCAGATTTATGCTGAATTCTTTCGCCTCCGCGTCCAGGTCCAGCCTGACCTCCAGATGCGGTATGTCCAGCGCGTCGCAGATACTGTGAATGTGCTGACCGAGAATAGGATCTGACGGTCCAAACACAGCTTGTACGCCAAATTTGACCTGTTGACAGGCTGTAAAATAGCTGCGCATGAGTGACCACAGAACAATGAGGAATCAACGAGAGTGCCGGAAAATTAATCAATTCAAGGTGGTTATCGCCCTTAAAATTTCCCAATTGTGCCCTAATGGAGCCGTCGAACATTGCGGTTCGTGACCACGACTTTGGCTCCGGGGGAAAAAAAAATTTTTTTTTATTTCTGCATTTCTGGGGCAAGTGAGGGTCTCAGTGGCATTAGGCGGGCCAGAAAGTACAGAATCGACTTTCACTCGGTGGAAAAATTCGATTTTGGCGAAAGTCGACTTTCCCCATGGAAAAATCCAACATCTGACACTTCGGCTTTAGTGAGGGATTCACCAGCGCAATAAAACAGTATTTAATACCCATTACATCATCACAGTTTAACCCACCGCCCTTTCAACGTTAACGTGAAATCCCATTAAATTCTAGTCCCCAGAAATGCACTCGAAACTCGCCGGTAATCGTATAAATACGAAGTTGCGAGGGAGAATTATTACTGTAATAATAGAGAGTTTAGGGGGATGGAAAATGTTTTCAAGTATTCGGGTTTTGATAACTCTGATGCACACGTTGAGAGCTTCTCGCCCAGTGTACATGAAGGCGTGCACCAGGGATATTGGGTTAACTCCTTTGAGATTACACTCGAGGGGAGTCAATGGGTTGCGGGGGGTGTTGTAACGTCCGCTTCAACAGGGTTATCTCAGTGGATTGTAAGGGTCGTTAGGCCTCATTCAGCAGTATTTCATTGCACCCTGCTATGGATACTTGGCACACGGTTCTGTTTCATTGGTTTATCTGTTCATCACTGCGCGGGGAAAACAGGTTTTTGAAGTTTACAAACAAGTGGATCCATTACTGATTGCAATTCCCAGCACATTTTTCGGAAATTTTTATCACATTTTAATAACGCTGAAATTTCAAGGAATTTCATCATTGAAAATTCAGAATTTCATGGGAAATTCGATAAGAATTGTAAATTTAACTTCAATTTTTTCCTGAAAATTAGTAGAAATCAGGAAAATTCTGTAAACATGTTCTTGAATTTTTAGTTAATTGAAAATTTATCGTAATTTGGGACTGAATGTCTAGATTTTTAGTTTAAATAATTTTTTGAAAAAAAATAAAAAATAATTTCCATAGCGCAGCGATAAAACTCTTCAAAATAATCAAGTTCTTAGCGGAGTTTTCGAGAAATATCTCCGAATGTAAGGGAGATAGCGAAATTTTCATAAAAAAATTTTTTGTAGCTCTTAATGAATTCTGCAAAAAAGGTCATGAGAAAAATTTTGCTATTCGCCTTAGATCCCGAGATATTTATTGAAAACTGACCCCTAGTCACAATTAGTCTCCAGAGATTTGTACAGAATATGAAATAAAAACATTTAAAAATAATAAAAAATATATGAAACGTAAAATGCAGTATTGGGTTTAGAAATATAAATTGTATAGACTGAAATCCCTCTTATTTCTGCGCATCAAAGTCCATCGACTCCATTCACCGTCACGTATTATCGCTAGTTTCAGCCTACCGGCTCTCATGGGCATCTCTAAACAGGATAAATGTACAGTGGGATTCAACAATTCTATGTTTATCGGTATCGTAGCTAAGAGGTTAATCCCGGAAGGTGCCGTTGCCCGGATTCCGACCGATTATAGCTACGTGTGAGCACAACTCCCTCTCTCTCTCGCCCTTTCTCCACCATCTCTTCGTGTTACTCCGCCTGAATTCAAATTCATGCCGGCGAGCCGCCGGAAAAGCCTGCGTCCGATCGGGACACTCCGATAGCAGAGATATTGCGAATGTTACGTCACGTAGATCGAATGGAAATAGCTCATTAAATTTCGGTCTAGGTAAGAGATTTCGGGTTTATGCGAAACCCAAATGCAAATTTCCCTTTTTCTTGGTGAATGTATTTTTTTTGCGATTCCTTCATTTTTATTCTGTATCTGATATCGATATTCATGCAAATAAAAATATTTGAATGCCATGCAAAACAATTGATTCATTCAGAATAAAAGATGTCTTTACATTGAAAAAAAGGTCGATTTGAAGAAAATAAAACTGCAAATGAAAAATTGAGTGAATCCATTGAATTTCGATAAATCATTCCTTTTGGTACAGACCCCCACACAAAAAAAACAATAGTTCCTCAACAGCGGAGTATTATTCTCGTCAATTCTCATTTGAAATGTAAATTGCAAAATTTTTTCGATAATAATTTTTTCCCGATTTTACGACAGTCTCATATCGATTAAACCCCTTTTGTTCCTTCTATGAATTATTATAACTGCCTAGTATTACAACTGGGTGAACCACGGTCATTGTATACCAGTAGCATAAAGGGGGAATGAAGGCAATGGGGTGATAAAACGGAAAAAAACGAAGAGACTGGCGAATAAAAAACGTGAAAAAAAATAAAAGTGGTGGATAAAACAGACTGGGGGCATGGAAGCGCGCCAGCATCACAGGGAACGGTGAGAGTTGGGTTGGATTTGTTTACGGCGTCGAGACGCAAAAAACTTTTCACGGCTGATGGCGGATGTCTCGAGATAAATAGGAGAGTTAATCTCTTTAACCGCCGAATTGCGATAATCTTTGCCAAGACGTATTCCCGGTATTTTACTCGTGTCAATTGAAAATTTAACTTTTATGCTACCATTTTCTACTCCACCGCCTCTCAATTTTGACTACGTTCAACAGTAATTTTTCCAACGGACTCCATCATATTTTAATTTCGTCAGCCGTATTTTTTCATCCACCCCGTCATAGTTTTTCTCATATTCCGAATTACCACGTTCCCACACTAAAAAAATAAATTCACATTCGTTGATCCTTTGAACCGAAAGCGAGAAGGATCACCGGGCAATATTTCACCCCCGAAACATCGACAGTATTCCCAACTTGAACTAACCAGAGAGATTTGTCATAAGCCCGTGCCCCGGGAACTCCCAAAATTTGACGAGCACGAGATAAATTTGTCCCGACACGCGTCAGTTTCTCTCCCTCATTTGCGACTGGAAAAATGAGCGTCGAAAAAAGGGGGGTAAAACCCTACCTCCAGAGAAATCGATCGAACATCCTCATGATAAACGAGATAACAAGAGTGCATTGCCGTATGAGAGCCGGAGGCACTCGTTTTCGAGGGTTTCTCGAAGCTCTTAAAGGACTTTTCTTCACTTTCCACTCACTCCCTCTCCTCCTTCATCCTCGAGGGTAGCTTTTAAAGGGAATTTTACCTTTCACTTTTTCATCGAGTGGTACACGAGCAGTTTATCACTATTTTTATGGGAAATAAAATTTATAATAAACGTTTGCAGAGTTATCCCTTCCACTCGGTGAGTAATAAAACAAGAGTAAGAAGAGATGGTTTTAAATTAAATTTTTGATATCCCTCTGTATTTTTTTAAGTTAAAAAATGAGATACACATTTATCGAGAGCTCCCGCTGTGTTTCCAATCGCTCGACGGTAAAATTGCAAGCTCAGGATCCACCGCGGCAAAGTAGAATTACACCGTAACGTACCAGTGTCGGTTACGTAAAGTGTATTGCCTGAGTTTTCTATAGTTTCCCCGTACACATCCCCACATGTGCCTATATACGGGCATTCTGGTGCACACACAACCCCCTATGGTCAATAAACTTGAGAATCCATTACACGTTATCATGGATTTTTCCCAATTTTTGTTTGCTACACTGGAAAAAGTATTTCAATATGAGTTGGATCCTTCGAAGGAGGAGGACGACGATGTTTGGCAATATAAAGTCTCGGAATACTTTCGTCCCTGCGCAAGCAGAAAATGTACATTTTTTCCCTCGGCTAGTCGTTGAAAGATAAATTTATGAGGGTTGAGTCATGAGTCTTTCTCATTGGGACAATGGAGACGGAGGCCAGTGCCAACAGAATATTTTTCGGTCTTTGGAGACATCGAGCGACGTTTAGCTTCAATTCGCGGACATCAGAGCATAATTTTTCTCCAATTGGTCATCAACTTCGAAAATCAACACTAGAAACTGCTGTCTTCAAGACGTCTCAATTTCAGACAGTGGTTTTTCTAGAATAATAAACTATCTGAATCAATAATTCCCATCTCAGAATTATTGCCTTTGGACTCGGAGAAGAATCTGTCAGTTTCTGGATAATCTTCATCTCTTTTCAAATTTCTTTATCAACTTTTCTTCTGTAATCTGAGAACGTCGAACAACGTGGAGGTAGAGAAAAAGTTTCTCCTCGAATTGAGTTGCCTGAAGGATACCGGAAATAAGGCGCCTTTGGTAGAGACGACAACGACTGTTGGATGCTGCTTGGCTGGCACTCACCAGCGTCTAACTGCCGTACTATTTGCCGAGGTGAAAATGAACTTCCTTATAATCAAAAGTCTGGTGAGTTTTACAGGTACTTCCACTATTATTTCGTTCCGCCAGGAATAAGCAGATAGAAACTATCAACAATTAAAAACAGCTTTCAAGTTCTGTTGTTCGCATTTCCACAATTGAAATGAGGATAACTAGGTGATCATCAGTTCAACCCCTTCATTTTAATTGAAATTTCCCTTGAAAAACGAATATTCGCCGCATTTTTTCCTCTTCTCGCTCTATTGATTCACTTCATGAAGCATTCATCACGAAAATGAGGACTCTTGATCAATCACAAGGCCAGCAAGTGGGCTTAAATTAGTCAATAAAGTTAGTACGACATCTGAAACTGGTTAAAACGCCCCTTTCCTCCATTGAATCCTTTGATGCTCATGACTGGAGTGAAACGCCCCTCCACAACAACACTCGCCCGGTGTTCGTTCAATCAAACTAATTGGCCGTTAAATCTCTGGTCTCCGGACTGAATCAAATTACGCGGAGTTTCACTTGGCATTGAACTCACGTTTCATGAGGCCCACGATAAAAAAATAACCCCAGTCCAGAATGGAAGACTCCATCTGGCTGATGAGGTCTCTTTAAGGTCCTGGCGAGGCAATCCTTGAAGTCCAGTAGGATCCAATGATGTCTACCTCAAGAGCACCTCAAATTTAGCTTTACAGATCGTTCAGGTGTGACCGTTTCAAGTCAGTTCAGCTGACGGGACACTTCCCTCCTTAGGAATCTCCTAGACCCTGACCCTGATAAACCGTCTATCCAATAAAGAGCCTTTGTTGTCCAATTTAAGAATGAAGATTGCATCTTCTCACACGTTCGAGATTTTTCTCGGTCGAGTGCTTGCAGAGTTGATGGTGTCGAGGCCATTGAGAAGTGCACACTCTCGTCCTTATCATCAAAGAAATGCAACGAAAGGCATATTGGGCTGGCCGAGGGGTCGTGGGCATGCGGGCGGTTCACCAACAGTGGTAATAGCGTAAAATCTCATCAGACCACAAATCCATAGGATTTAGTGTTCGAGGGCATCCGCAGAAGACCAGAAGCAGTTATGCGCCCGTTCTTCTTGCATTTAAAGTCTTTAGTCTTCATTTCACCCAAAATTTAAAGTACATACAGCATAATCCAGGCTAATATGGAGCAGAAGTCTGAAATTCCCAACGCTGACCTAGAGCGGATGCCTCTTATCTTTCTTTTCTGCCGAGGGCCTCTCTAGCTAATAACTGCAACGGCTAAACAATAAACTCCTCGACCTAAACATAGCTTCGAAGGACGGGTCACAGCTCGTTCAAGGCGAAAAATGTTGACATCAGTCAAGAATGATTTCAATCTGATTGATTCTTCCTCGTCTCATGGGTACATTTCAATATTACCCCTAGGATGCTAAAGATTGTCTTCAACATGACAAGATTTCTTCAGCTGTACAAAGGCCCTTCCAAACTGTTTGTCCATCATCAAAAAACATTAATTTCATTCAACCAATTCCACCAATCCATTTCTTTCTACAATTGGTTTCTGAGATGCTTTCAGACCTTCGCAAGGGCTTTAATCAATACCCCAGGTGACCCCGAGAATACCAAACCCAATGAATGATGCAAGCAACTAATCTGATGGAATACATTCCGAGAATGGCGACTCCTTCAACTTGAGCTGGTAGTTTTCCGCAGGAGTGAGCACATGTTTTCAAGCATTTTAGGACAAGTTTTTCTCCGCTTATCTCTCGTCATTCCGGTGAACCTCGTTAGAAGTAATGTCGCCTATCAGCAAAGCCAAATGCCAGCCCCCCCCCCTTCCGCCGGTTTCCATTGTCGTGGGTATAGATATATCGATGCTAACTCGTTTCGAGTCTACAATTTGGGTGAATGTTCCTTACAGACTATTACACTGTGGCTTAAGCCTTCTTGGGTAGTTCCTCGTACCCTTGTGAATAACTTTCCAAGGAGTTTTGGCACACTTGTGAAACTCGGGTCCGAAAACACATGCGTCTTGTGGGTGAAGGAGGCGGGGATTCCTGTCCTCTCAGTGGGGCATTTACGTGTCTTGGAAATTTGTCACTTTTACGTTTGTTCATCAGAGTTGGAGAGTTTTGGAGGGACATGGGGCGATCCTTCAACAGGTATTGGAGGATTTTTGTACTTTCTAGCAATGCTAATTATTTTCAGAATGTACTTTATTTTTGTGGGCAAATTAGAGCCATTTTTAGGGGCTTCAATTGAGGCGTCAACCCATGCATTCTAGACATTAGGAAGAAAATTTTCTTCAACGGAAAATGTCTTGACGTTTTGATTTTTTTTTGTATTAATTTCATTTATCTCCTTCTCAACCCTTTTCAATCCTTTCCTATGACTTTTTCCATAATTAATTCATCCTCTTTTTAACTCCTTATCCTTTGCGATCATTTCGTCATAAAATTCAAACGATTCGTCAATTCAGTTAGAAAGCCAGAAAGAGAGAGAGTCAGAGAGATTGAAACACGAGAAAAAAACGAAAACGTTATTGAAGTCAAACAGAAATTGAAACAAAAGAAAAATTAAGACCTCAAGACATTTTCCGTTCCAAATTTTTTAGACCCCTCGAAAGTAGCCGATAAGACACATGTTTGTGTCTAATATCTTAAATTAAGACGTCTTTAAGACTACTTTTTCCATTGCAATGTCATTAGAAAGAATCACTAGGTAAAGTTTAACAGCTTATTCTGCTCTTCCCTTTCATCCATTTCCCCCCTCATTCTGATAATCCTTCGCTCAACTACGGATTTCACGATCAAAGGGGTATCATTTCCGATTTTTACTGGCGAAGGGAATGAAGATGAAATTACCGTAAAGATGAAGTGAAAAATCCATAAAATCCCGGACGGGCAATTTCGTTATTATCAACCGGAGAAAGTTCTCCCCCTCGCTGCACTCATTCACCGTTATTTTCTTGTTATTTTTTCGTCTTCGGTTATTGACACTGGAGCTCTGGAAAAAGGTGTCTGGCGCGTTTTCAGAGTGTCTGTAATCTTGGATTGTTGAATAACCCGGCATGATATAGAGCCACTGAGGTGAGAATTGCGAGCCGAGGGCTGGAGTATTACCTGGCTGGTTACCCGCTATACCGATAAATTTCTCTGGCTCTTAGTGGGCTCGCCAGCCCTACGCCCTCGCAATACTCGAGGAGATCCGGATTATAACGAATTGCGAGGCAAGACATTTGTGTTTAGTGAGAAGAGTTATTGTAATCGTTAAAGAAATACCCAAGTTTTCAGGTAGATTCATCTGGATCACCGCATTATTACGTGAACTATTCTTCCACTCATTCCGAATACATTTTTTCGTAACAAAAAGACCAATGGAAATCGCTGCGTTGTATGACATTTTTTGCTTGCGGTGCAAACCGGTACCTGGGGGAAGTTCACTGTTGAAAAGTTTTAAAAATACTCGTACCAAGTACATTGTGTCCTTGGGTGAAGTACCACATCTGCCGATCGAGGGTACAAGTACTTCTTCTACTGATCAAAAATAATTGTTTTCTGTTAATAATTTTCAGAAATAGTTTCCACTCACCTTTTTTGGACGCGTGAAACGAGTCATCTTTGGGCACGTACTGAATGTCGTAAACCAAATTTGTCTTTGGCAGTATGACCTTGTCCTTGTTGATCTTGTAAACGGCATACTTGAAGGCCAGCTCTGTGCTGCTATCCTTTTGGTCATGAGTGAATATGGCACCTGGAAGCAAGGTAAATTTTCAACGGCAAATACTCGATGAACAAGTCTCTCGTTTTCCCCGATAATGCTAAAGCCCTCGCTGTTGAATGGATTGCTGTGACAAAGAGCACTCAGGATGGAATTACGAGGAGATGGAGTATCTCTTGCGGTTGTTCAACAGTGTCAAGTGCACACCGGACATTTACTAATTGCTGACGGTTGCGGTCAATGCTGCAGAACTTCGAGAGGCTACAATATCAATTATCCGCGGATTTCCGCAATTCAACTTTGTCGCTGGGTTTGGGGATGAAAAACTTGGAGTCAGGGGTGTCCGGAGTGTTTTGGACGCGCTGGGCAGAGGGAGATGACAGGACGTCTCATTCATAATGAATATTTCAATCTGAAGTTGCTCGGAGGGTATTTATCTACTCCCGACATTTTTCGAAGCACATGTGGGTGACACACAGCCTTGAGCCGATGGCTCATTCATAGCTGTCCGGCCTAGAAAAACCGACTCAGGAGTCTGCTGTATTTTTAGTGATTCTTTCAGAGAATTTGAAAGGTTGAGAACAATCTCAAAAGGAAGGAAACAGTTTTGTTTCCGAAATTCGGGTGATAGATGAGACAGACTCCAACAAGTTTTGGGTGTTCACCAGCCTCATCCCTTGATACTTCGTGATACTTCGGGGCTATCACGGGTGCCATTTGGCCGAGAGTCTTGGACTATCCCCCGGAGGATCCAGAAGGCGGAGGAGGGGTTTATCCAGCGGATTTGGGGGTCGTTGAGATTAATCACGCTAATGCCTCGTAAACAGCGTTGTAACCAACATGTCATGGGCGCCCAGCGGGACACCAATGGTCCGCTGTACGTAGGAGCTAGCGTCGTAAATCCTGAATAATTTTTGGTCAAAAATTCATTTGCAGTGGTTTAAAGGTTATTGTTGAATTTGGTTTATCGGGGGTTTGATATTAAAATGCGGGGTTTAAGGGGTTTAATTTAGTGGGATGGTTAATGCGAGTTTCGGAGAATTTTATGAGTGACTTAAATCTTTTTTAAAGCGATAGATTTGAAGAATTGATGAATTTTGGTGTTTTGAAATGGAATAATTCATTAGGATTTTTTGGTGGAGAAGTTGATTACCATTGAGGCTTTCTTAATTAATTAATTGATTAAAAAACCTTCAATTAATTTTTTCCTGTCAACGAATTGATAAATTCTGTGAAATTCCATTAATTAATTATCGGAAATAAAATCATCAAATAGAAATAAAAATATGAAATAGAATTTCATAGAATTTATTAATTAATCGAGGAATCCTGAATACAAATTTCAAAAAATCCTCATCCCCAATTAAATTCACCAACAGCTCCCGACAAATCCACCAAAATAATAACATTCCCCCCAAAAACCGAGAAATTATCACTCGACGCGATATTTTCCTCCGAAATTTCCTGCCGTAATGGATTTTAAAATCGTCGAGGATAACGAGACAGTTGGCTGGCGGCAGTGAACATATCTACCCTCTTGAATACTTGACTGTTCGAAGTAGTAACGACTAACTTCATTCGTCTTGCGGACTACCTCGTCGTCGCAGCATGAATCCTGAAGAAAATTTTCTTTGCACTCGAGCCAAGAAGTGGAAAAGAAATTCGCTTTTCATTCGCCCCCCACCTCACTTTCTGTCTCTCTGGTCTTTCATCTTCCCTCTCTGTTTTCCACTGGGTATCGTGCCCCACTGCATTCATTCTCGCTGCAGTTATTTCACTCTCGTCACGTTTTTTTTGCCTCCAGTCTGGGCTACGGCGTTTACTTTATGCAGAACACTCGGCAAATCGAGTATTGAGTGTTGAAGGAGGGAGTGAGGGACTTCTGGGGACAAATCTCAATGAATTTATGGAAATATTGGTTTTACTGGGACCGTTCGGGGATCGATTATCACAATTTTAGAACTTCTTTTTGTTTTTTAGTAAGTTTTATTCATTTTTTGTCGTGATATCAATCCGAAAAATTAAAAAAATGCAAAATTATTCGGTTTTTGCCGAAATAAAAATGATATAGTGTTTCTCCTCTTGTCCACATTTCTACTTGATTTTTAAAAATGAGAACGAGTGCATAGGACAATGAATAATATATTTGGCAGTATCTCCGGGCGAATTAAACTGCTCAGTTCCTTCGTTTTCCCTTCTCCTGGAAGATTCGGTAGTTTCTGTCACCCGAGTTTCATTTTCCTTCGGGGGTTGCAGAGACGAACGAACTCTGCTGAGGCAGTGACTCCCCGAATTCAGGAAAGATGCTGAGGCAATGGATGGCATGTAATTGGAAAACTTATTTCAAGTCTCGGTGGAAATCAAAATGCGTGAGATGAAGTGATTCAATAATTAATTCAGGGAAGTGAGTGTTATAGATTATTTTGAGGGCTACGATGATTTATAAGAGGAGAATTTAATAGAATAGAAATTGAAAATTGTGGATTTTTACAATATATTATTTTTCACTAAATTTTCAAAATTAAATTGCAATAAATATTCAGTTCACAATTTAATCATCAAAATAAACGAGAAATATCGGGGAATGAACAACACTCAATAACGAAATAAACTGACAAATTCAGCAATCATGGAAATTTAGTCAACCCAAATTGCTTGAAAATTGATCCGACCGGTTTCGTAATAAGAAACAATAAATTCCGAACGAAGTAATCCACTAATTAACAAGAGATTTGGGTCATGCAAATTGTCGCCGAATAATCGGAATTTATCAGTGGCCCCAGTGGACTCGTTCAAACACGGAAACAGTGGAATGAGAAATTAGGAAAAGTCTGGCATTCATGAATAATAATAAATCAATTACGTGGTTTTAATAAACTTGGTTTCGGCTGCATGGGCGTTGCGTTATTAGCGGCTTCCTCCCGCGGAAAAGACCGCATTTACATAGAGCAAAATGGGGAGGAGAGAGTCAATGGCAACTTTCTTTCTGAATGTAGTTGACGCAACGACTAGCCGAGAACTTCTTGGAATATTCTTGGAAGGGAGAAAAGTGTATTTCATTCATGGGCACATGCCCAGAGGTGTGAAAAATAGTATCGCAGGGTCAGAGTTGAGACTCGGGGTGGAAAATTCAGTATTCCAATGTGAATTGTTAATCCGGTGAATTATTCAAGCTCAAGTTGGCATTCGGAACTTTCAGATGCGCCGAGAGAAAATTTAACGTCGAAAATAGGACTTTATGATTCATTACTTGAGGGGATTTCTTAAAAAAAAATTGCGTGGAAGTTCGGTATTTTTTGTTTTATTTGGTGTGTGAGGGAATGAAATGATGGAGTTTCTTCGGCTAAGAAATTGCAGTGATCAAACACCGAAGGGTAAATAAATTTTCCCGAGAAGTTGGTCCCGTCACTCCTCCAAGAATCTTAAACACAAACTTTGAATAAAATGTATGACTCCTTAATGCAGAATTCTCGGGTGTACATCGAGCCGCCGGAGTAGCTCGAAGTATTCTCGATTTTCAACGTACTTCACATGGAAATCGATACGAACTACCTGACTAGAATGAAAGGCACTTCGAGGAGAGCTTATACATGTTAGATTCTCAAGATATCACCTGTCTCGCGCAGACGCATCTCTGTATCGTGGGGAGTGAGGAAGGCAGAGTTAAGAGTGTTTCATTCGAGAATACATTGAGGGAAAAAATAGCTTTGCCGGACTGTTGGGAATTTTTTGAAATTTCGGGGAAAATTTGAGAGCAATTCTCATGAGAGTGACATTGAAACAGATTTAGGGGGAAAATGGTTATGAAATTTCAAGTTTTAGGTAAAATTCACGGAACATGAAGATTGAGAAACAAAATTACATGAATTTTAAATTTTTCCCGAATTTTTCAGATTTTTTTTTAATTTTCACGGAATAATTTAACTGAAAAATTAAGTATTTTATTGATTTTCAAATCACTTGAACCGAAAATTGATGGAATATTTGATTTTTCAATGTCAGAATTTCCTGAAATTTCAGTGGAAATTAAATACGACAAAAATTTCCGGGATTTGGCACAATTTCATCACAAAAATTGAATTTTCGTTGTGATTACCCCAAAAAAATTGTCCCCTTGAAATTATTTAGTTTTGCCAATCGTCTTATCATTTTATTATTCAGGAAAAAATAATTTTTCGGCAGAACAACGGAAATGATCAGTTGTTCCAAAAAAAAAAAAATTTCTAGCTGAAATTCTCGAATTCAAAAATAACAATTTGCTGCGCGCCATGCAGATCAACTGTCTAACGAGGGGCGATTGAAAAAAAAATGAAAAATGATACACAACTTGAACGTTTCGAGTTTCCCCAGAATTGAATTGCATATCTCGACGTTGGAGTGCGGAATTGCACCCAGCGGAGGAAGAGTGGAGGGAGAAGGGGTAACTGAAATGTGCGACGTGCCGTGTCAGGGTCGTAAATCAGGTTGTACGGTGGTTATACAGGGACAGGAACGAGCGAGAGGGACAGGAAGCAGGGAGAAATGATTCCGTCAATATCGCAGCTCTTCACCTAACTCAATTCACGCAACCCTAATTCGATCTGATAAAGAGGCCGTACATCTAGCTGTAAGTTTAGTGCCAAATGGTTTCTGGGTCGCACTCCCCCAACTGCATCTGCCTGTATATCGGGCATTACTGATAAGCCCCGGGGCAACGTTTCGTTTCATTTTATTTTATTTTAAAGTGGCTTTCGGTGACTTTTGGGGTGAACTCGTTTCTTTATGGTTTTGTCATTCTTTTTCATGTCATTCGATGAAATTTGACTGAACATTTATCTACCCATCACCCAATTTATATATTTTATTAGCGTTTTGTGGTTTCAGTTTTATTTTATTTTGTTTTCGCTCATGACCCTTAATTTCAACTACCAAATTTTTATCACAAAAAATCAATTTAAATTTTCATAATATCGAGAGATGAGATGTTCACGATGAATTTCAACATGAGAATTTATTATTCATGAACAGCCAAGCATTTATAGTCACAGCAACTGCCACTCATACAACAGCTAATTTATTAACCTAATGGATCTCGTTAGACTCTCCCCCCGTAAATCACTTAATTACCCCTTTTTCGAAATAAATATTCCCCCGAATTTGGAAAAACCCCGCTGGCCACCATCACACTGGGAAATTTACACCTGTCCAATACTCCGGTATTCAATGGGCGGTGAACGAAAACACGAAAATTGAACTCATTAACTATCACGCGCAACCCTGTGACACTCGTGTACGGTTTGTCCTGTGGGTGCACTCAGTCACCCGATCAAAACCAAAATACAGCTGTGTAGGACTGTGTCGGTATTTGCATCAATGACTTTCACGTATAAACACGTGATTTATCATTCGTAAATTGTTTTTTGTGTACTTTATCCCCACGTACACAAATATTCATTAGTGCACTGTTGATTTATCGGAAATTCATTTGAAATCTGATTTCGAGAGTAGCGAGGTCATGCGCGGGGGGAAAACAGGGGACAGTGAGAAAATTGGGTTGTAATAATGGAAGAAAAATATTACATTGTTTTAAAAATTTAGCAAAATTTGAGATGTAGTTTCACTGGAATTCCAAGAGAATTGCGATTCTCATTTTTTTTCTGCTGAAAAAGTTGGAATTTCAGTAAACTGCCACTGAAACCGGCAATTTTATTATTTTTTTTCCCGAAACTTCAATTTTTATGCAACAATTTTCATTTTTAAGAATATAACAGTTGTGAAATCGCTGCGAATTCTCAATACTTCCGATGGAAACGGGAAATCCTGATGTTAAACCGCTCATTTCAAAACCCCCAGTGGACGTTCTAGACATGCGTTCGTCCGATCGTCCGCAGAAGAAGGATTTCTCCGTTCAAAGACTAACTCCCCCACGGGGGCTCCGCCAATATCACAAAACGAAGTAATAATAATGCGATTATCGAGTCCATGTGCCCGATTCGTTCGATTCAGAATTCAAATCTCGAAAGTAAATTCCCCACAAGTATTTCATCCCGTCCCCCGCGAGATGAAGTAATAAAAAAAGCAATTGACAAATCCCTCGGCATTTGTCTCCCGACGAATGAAATGAAAAATAGAATAAATAAAAAATAAAAGTAAAAGATTTAAAATTCCTTCAATCACTTTTTCACTCGAAGGAGGAAGACCTCTCGTTTAACCTCTGAAAACGGACGAAATCGAGCTTTCCCGCCTCATGAATACCGCATCGATCGACATATTTCCCTGTTTATATCGTCACGGATCATTCAATTCGTCAGGGGACAGCCCCGAGCCGGGCTCGTAAAAATACCGGAAAGAGGAAACAAAAGGAAAAAAGATTCCCGCTGCCCCAGTGCTGGCGATCGGCCTAAAAAAAACCCATTTGAAAAACGAATCACATCCGTTCGACAACGTGAAATTGATAGTGCGCCGAAATATCTCGGAATGAAAACGTGTCAGCATATAAAATGAATTTTTTCTCAGTGTCCAGTTTCTACCGATGGAACAAGAGTTCGTGTGAAGTGTCTGTGTTTCCACATTTGTAGCTTTTAAAACGTTGCTCACGTTTTTTGGTTTTAGGAATTTCATGAATTTTTCAGTGAATAAAGAAGACATCAACGATTTTTTTTCACTTCAAGCTGCGGTTTGTCTCATCAAATAATTTATAGAAAAAAATGAATATTCATATTTCATTTTTAAGGAGAGACTACTGTGAGTTTCCCATTTTCATACGTTGAAGATCGATTATATAGATCTGAAATCGAATAATTAGTGCAAAAAAAATTTTTTTTATTGTTCGTTTGCCCGAAAACGCTTAAAATGCCAAAAACAGTCCAGGGCCTCCAATGTTCGAGCTACGAATATGTGGAATAACAATTACGAGCTATTTTTTTTTAATTCACCTCTTCCATGGCTAAATTTGCTTTTTTGTATTTTTCTACACAAATAGTGAATTTTTTTATACGAAAAAAGCCGAAATTAGCGGTGTAGGCGTCGAATTCCAGAAAACTGGCTCGTAATTGTAGTTCCCCACATTTTTCCGAAAAAAAAAATCTTTTGTCGCTCAAAAATGGAGGCCCTGGACTTTTTTTAACCATTTTAAGCGTTTTCGGGCAAACGAACAATAAAAAAAATTTTTTTTTGCCCTAATTACTCGTTTTCAGATCTATATAATCGATCTTCAACGTATGAAAAGTCTCACTCCAGTACCCCACGACTTTTAAAACTCGCAGTAGTCTCCCCTTAAATGGAAACGTCTTATTTTAAGACCTTCAAAATTTCAGTCAGTATTGGAATCATTTCGGGGACTTGTAAGGCCACCAAGGAGCTGTAAGCCGGTCCCGCTGAAGAAGCTCCCAAGGAGTACATTCACCACTCGCAATATATTTTGAATTCTACGCGTGACGAGACCGATAAAGTAACCGGCCGCAGTGCCCCTAGTATTTTTTACCTCCGCTGAAAGGAGAAGTTCGTCCTGAGGGATTATGGGTTAGGATCCGGAGCTCAAGGGTCAGCGTAGGTGACACTGGTGGATGTATTTTTGGAGTTAACTGGTGTGGAAGGCGGCGAGGGGTGGCTGACATTAAGGGAAAGAAGTAGAAAACGACGCATGTGGGGACACCAACATGGGCTGAATAAAGCGTCAGGAGCGAGTGAGTTACGAGCGCTGATAAACCAGGGACGAATGTATTTATTCATCTGGCAGCGCTGCTGTGTTTCCAGAGCTCGTTTCAAGGGGCGGCTGAATGGGTTCCGGTTAGTACAGACCTCCTTGATATGGAGGAGGGAATTTACTTGGGATCCTGCCGATAAACGAAACGAGAGAGTTGAGATGATGAAGTTCACGTGGAATTCATCAAGAATCTGATGGAAATTTCGCGAGATTTATGAATCTACGGTGTTGTAATTATAGCTGTTGGAGAAATGTGACGTTCAGGCAGCTACCGGGGCTGGTGGGGGCTGTATCCAACGACTGGAACGCCCAAACAATGCGGACCTTGTACACAAATACAGCGACGAAGGAGGGGCCGCAGTATGTTGAGGAGCAAAACAATAATTCATTTCGGGTCTCGACTGGCAAAAACTAGTGTCTGAAATTGAGATGTTTTAGGAGGGTTGTTGCCCCAAATTTATGTTAATTTTACAGCGTCAAATTGAGACAGGACATGATAGAATGGAATGTCTTAAATTAAGACGACATCAGAACTCCGGGGCCTCCATCCAATTATTCAGAGTCTTTCTGTTGTCTTTTACGCGGAGCCAACTCCCGTAAAACTGATTCAATTACGATTTTCGCACATAAACCATCAAACATTTCTCGGAAATCAGAGGGCTCTCAGAGAGTCCTGTCCTCCGCGCTTTCTCGGAAAAGTTCGTTACACTCTCTTCCCATTGAAGCCCCGAGTTCACTCTCTTCAGTCATTGCAGGAGACTGAGAATGTAATGAGTTAATTAATGCCATTAATTAGACATCAAAGAGGACCCTCCTCGGACTTTTATGAAGACACATGATACATAATGTCCCCTCTCGCTATCTGCTCGGTTGATTTGTGTGAACAGAGGGTGAATCGAGTGGTGGAAGCGAGAAGCGAGTCACTCTCCCATATTAATCGATCATCGTTGAGGTTCATCTGGGACTTGGGTCTGTCCATGTAAACATGGGGATCTTTTAGGTTCTTAAACTGACAATTTACGGGACAACGAGGTGAGTAAACCTACGTCTGCGACGTAAAATGTCTAGTTCCTCAGTGGAGCAACTAGTGTCGTAAAACGAGACGTCAATATGACTCCCTTAAGTACTTAATAACATATTAAATTTCCTTCTATCAAATTGGATGAATTGCCTCAACTAAATCTCTTCCACTCCATCAAATATTCTAATTATTTTCTTACCGCCCTGTTATCGCCTAATTAAGTCACTTCGGGATGATTTAAAAAATGGTGGAATGCATAATGAAATAGAGTCATTGTATGATGTCATGTCAACACATTGTAGGTCGCTGTGCTCCCTAACGCGATTTCCCCGAGCCGCCGACTGAGTGCATGTAACAAAAGTAGCGAGCCCTCAGCCTCGTCAACTGTCAAATTACCACCGGACACCGGTCCCTCCTTCCACCCCGGCTTATTAACTCTCCGGGAAGCCACAGATCCTCGAAGCTCACGTGAATTTTCGATTGAAAAACCAGCCATCGATTTTCACGAATAAATCACGAGAAAACGGTTGACAAACGCCACCGACAATAACCGTGGAATGCTCGAGGTCCAGAGAAGTAGTTGGCTGAAGCCCCAACAGTGATAATCGCATTAGTGTCTTCATACGCGGCTCTAATTACAGCACCTCAACACAGGCCTTTACTCACCAGTCAACTAGACTGAGTTTCGCTGGAGGAAAAGCTTTATTACAGAACTGGAGCTCAAGACTCGTGACTCGGAACAACGCCGAGTGGCCGATAAATCTGGGCAATTGTTGGTGCGACAGGACAATAGGTGAGAGGATCTTACGGGTTCGTAAGGAGCAGAGGCATCCTGATCGTGAATGCACAAGAGTGAACTGAACCCGCAATTATTTTTCGGATGATTCAGAAATGGAATTTATTGCGACAAATGTGTCATCCCTTTTGAGGGCGAATGCACGGAGAGAAATATTCAATGGAAATTACGTATCTTTTTTGTAATTCCGGAGCGAAATGTGACTGTCATGGATTTTTTCCGGAACGTTCCGTAATTTTTATCTGAATCCCCCGTGAAAAATTACGATACTGTCACTTGAATTTTCTGAATCGATTCCGTAATCGGCGCGTGAATTGAGAGTTCCGTAATTTTTACTGAACATTTCTCTCCGTGTGGCTGAGATTTTTAAGGCACTCGGTCACACGAAATTTTCGTGTATTTTGTTATTGAAAAATCAGACGAATTGAAGATAATTTGAAAATTCAAGCTACAGTTTCCCTGAATTTTTGATCCACTGAAAATTTAGTTGGCTGTGATGGTCAACTATTCTGAATTTCCAGTCTGAATTTCAAATTATAAATTCAAATTCAAAACATTTAGAATTCAAGCGCAATAATTACTTAATTTTCAAAAAAAATTCCAACAATATTCCATTCATTCAACATTCAAAATTCACAATTTCATGGAAAAATCAATGAGAACTGCGACTTTCAGTCCAATTATTCCCCGAAAATGAGTCCAATTCTGAAAAACTTTGGGAAATATACTCTTGAATTTTAAGTTTATGAAAAATTCGTCGTAATTAGGAGTTTCATATAATTTTCAGTGAACTCCAAATTCTTTAATTAAAATTCCCAAATAATTGATGAAAATTATTTTTTGCGATAACCTCCCAGCGCAGCAACCCGACAAACCCAATCTCAGAACTAATTTAAATCCGTTTCCAAGCACCCCGAAGCCCCTGTGGACAAACTCCCCAAGATCCCCCCTCGCGAATATTGGAATTAAGGATGAAATATTCTCCCGTCTCGAACTCCTATAAAACCGAAAAGCTCATCAATGAACAGCGGATAATCCCCCGAGTTACCCGCCATTAATGGGAAATTGTTTCGAAATTGAGTGTGGAAAGGTGAAAGAGTAAAATCAGAAAGGGGAAGGGAGAGGATGGAAAAGCAGTTATCGAAGTACCGTAACGACAAATAAAGTCCTCAAGGCATTGTCCAAACTACCAGGTAGCCTCGTAATACGTGCAGTGAATTGTGGAAAATCCAGAGCCGAGAGACTTGTTCTGTGCTGTTCAACTCGACAATTGTGGTGGTTTCTCGTTAAAACATTTCCCCAAGCCAACTTAAACCCAGATACAGATTGCGAGGGGGGAGAATGTAAAATTTTCGTATGGGAATCGAGCGGTATCCGGCAGCAGCAGAAAACAGATACGTTTTATGAGAAGCAGGGTCGTTAGCAAAATGGGCTAATGCGAAAGTTATCAATGCATTTCCGGATGTCTCGACTTCTTCCAAATCGAGGTACAAAAATTATTACAATTAATTAATTACAGCACACCCGCAATCTGAATCGTGATGAATTTATTTCTCATCAACGTTTACAGCTCTTTATTATACTATAAAAATTCAAGTAGAGTTCTGGTGACGAAAATTTGGTACTCGAAATTAAGACTCGGAAATTAAGGGTGAGATTGAGGTTACGAGGGCCATAATAAGGGTCAGGAGAGTGAAAGTGTCAAAATAAGGGTCACAAGGGTCTACCCGATTCCGACTGTGGCTCGTCCACTACGGTAATTACAACCCCATATTTTTTTCCAAGCAAAAAATTAAAAATTCATGATACGATATCAGTCATTTACCAATCAACCTTCATTAACGGAAGAATAACCCAATTACTCTAATCCAAAGCGAAAGAGTAAACCGCCAGATGAATTCCCCCGTTCCGGCCAATTTGCGCTCATTTCGTTGAGCCGTTGCAATCAATGAATTCAATTCAATTTTAAAAATTGACCAATTTGACTGCGAAATTTACGTTTCATTGTCTCGTTCGATTCGATTTAACCGATGATATGTCTTCGCCTTGTTACAACTCATATGTACGGGTGCAGGATAGAGGAGAATTGAAGCTCTGCGGTCAGAGGCGTACGTGACCACTGGTAAATTGCGCGTTCCCTTTCTCGTATACGAGAAACTCGGAATTCCCTTTTCGGTGGGGGCACACCCTTGTCCACCTCGTCACTAATTGCTCGGTTAGTAACGATCGGAATTACACCTCCGCTCGAATGATTGCCGTTTCGATTTTGTGCCCATTACCATCTGCGGGTCAGGTACACCAAAAAAAAAAAATATTACTTCACAAGTACCAAAGGTACTAGAGAAAAGTAATTTTTCAACTTCTCTCAAGTTCTTTCAGGACTTAATTTCAGTACTTCCAATTGATTACTCTATTGAAAAAAGGGGATACTATTACCGGATAGAATGGGCTTTCTTACGCATTTTTGTAAATAGAAATGTTCAGCAGAAGATATTTTGTAGGAAAAAATCAACAGATTGCGATTTTTATGGATGCTTTCGAGAATTATTGGTATTCCAATCTCCACAATTTGAATTTTGTTGAGATTTTTGTTTTATGTTGCCATCAACATTTAAAAGGCTTCGAAAAATTATTTTCAATTTCTTTTCAATTTTATTACTCACAAAACGGGAATTATTTGGATTTTCAAATTGTTTACGAAATTCGGTCAAAAGTAATTTTTTTTTTGGGTGTATGCGTAATTTCGGGGAGAGGAAGATACTGGGCGGGAGGAAGCCCCAAAAATGTAAATACGGCGTCATTAGCTCCTTCGGAGGGGGGGAGGGGAATAATAGACCTTCTTCAGAGATGCAAATACTGGGAGCACTGCAAAGGATGGAAAACGTTGTTGTCCACGGTAATTAGAGGGTCTCATCGCTCTTGCAATTATTGCGGATAATGGGGGATGAATTTTTACTTCGTCGTTTATGAGGGAAAAACCTAAAAGGGAAATTAGAATTTTGAATTTTTTAGGGACAGCCGTTGTTAGCGGGAGATACTTCAGAAGGGCTTTATTATTTTTTGGGTCAAGGGGAGAGTGGAGGTCCTTTGCTGGGGTTGCGGAATTTTTTTTAATGACGCTCGGGCAATTAGGGGCTGTGGAATATTTAGAAACTTGGGCTTTGGTTATTCAAGTGCATCGATTTTTCTAATGAAGACATTCATGAAAATTTTTTATCTGGAGGGATTTGGTAAAGATATGCTGGTGAAAGAAAATCGGAATTTCAACTCTGGATTAACATTCAATTAGATTTGAAATTTTTGAACAGCAGGGAAACTAATTAAATCGAAATTTACACTTTCCACAAATTTTTGAGCTGAAACGTAACGAAAATTTCCTCGACGTGCCGCGGAAATTTCATCAATGAATCTGCAACACTCCTGGGGCACAACGGGTTGGCAAATAATGCGCCAGATGAGATGAAAACCGCGAAGCCCATCGCTGAGGATTTTAATTCAATAATAATCCGGATGAAAATGGCATTGAAAAACAAATTTGATAACTAATATTATTATCAACTTTTAATTAAATATTCTTGCGATATTAACAGGGCAAACGTGTCGTCGTCACTTCTGCAAACAACGTTATTAACGTAGGCCAGGTTACATTGAAGTGGGAAGCCGAGGAAGTCAAGTTTGCACAGGGGGAGAGGGAAGGGGTTTGGGGTCGGTCATGTCGGTGAGAGGGAGTTGTTGCATTATTCAGCAGTCCATTCGCGGGGAGATGAGGAGAGCGGCGAAGGAGAGGAAAGGAGAGAAACCGCGGGCTCCTCCCGTCGAGCGGGTAATGCGTTAGTTTACTGGTGCATCGTATAATACATTTTCCCGGCCTTTTTTTTCCATTCCTCCTTCACTCTTCGCTGCTGCACTTCGCGCACTCACGTGATCGATGGAATGTTATTCACTGGGATTCTTCGGGCGTCAGTCGGCTGTAACGAGAGGCGTGTTTCAATGTTGACACGATTAAAGGAGGGAGCCACTGGAATTTAACGTCGGGGGAATTTCATTACCGCTTTTTCAGTTCATTTGGACGTTTTTATTCTTTCGTAGGGGCCACTTAAACTTCCTGACCCTCAATTCGAACCCTTGTGACCAGAGATAGGCATAATCATAATTTATAATTGTCACTAATTTTATATATGCTTAATCAAGTAATAGAGCTTAACAATTTTTCAATTATTAAATTAATCAGCAATTGAATACTCAAATTCCGAATTTTTTTACCGGTCAATAATCGAATTCGGAAGATTGACGATTATTTGAAAAATTTAGATTACCAATTGTTTTACTATTTTCTAAATTCCAATGATAAATGAATGAATTCAATTATTTTAAGGAAGGAATTCTCTTAATATTACTGAAATAATGATTGATGCCGATCACTGCTTGTGACCCACATTTGAAAATGACTTAAATTCGGGGAAAGGTCCTAAAAAAATGACAAAAACCTCTCAATTTGAGAGCCGATTTTTCCCCTGCACCAACATTTTACATTCTAAACTGACAATTTCCAGAACAACGAGATGAACAAACCAGCGTCCGTGTCGTAAAATTCCGGGATCCCTCGTGGCCCTGAAAAAGATCATCCCGGCAAAATAAAAAAAATCCCGGATAAAGTTGGTATAAGTTGGCTCTGGTTTTACAGCTGGGCTGATACAACGCTGGAATAAGCGCTCGTAACTTCAGATCATGTAAGTTATATAAGTCGAACGATTCTCACAATTCTCCGAGTAGGTTCGAGAGGTTTAGCTATATGAAAGTGAAGAAAATGAGGGAGTAAAAATGCCGATGGGGCGGAGTGAGAGAGAGAGAGGGGCGAGGGGGAGGGAAATAAAACAAGCGGAATGGGTCGAGGCGCTGTGATGAGACAGGTAAGGTTTAGGTGGGATTACGGTCAATGGAACGAACGTGTCGACGCCCCATCCCTCCCTCGTCCGTCCCCAGGTCCAATCCATTCTCGAGACATCCGAGACAATTTTTTTTGCTCTCTCCCCATTCCGGTTCTTCTGCGACAAGTGATACATCACCGCGGACGATATAGAAATTATTGAAAGGATTCCTCTGCTTGGGGCCAATTGTCAACAATTTTCTCCCTCGAAATAATGATTTTGTTCGGAGTGGAGACCAATGCGTCGTGTCGGGAATTAGAGAGGTGAATGGGATCGAGAAAAATGATAATGTCTTGGATGAAGACCTCTTGGAGACACTTGTGTTCAGGGCCATCGAGGGATTAAATTCCCAGCGAAATTCCGGAGGACTACTGAAGTGGGGAAAGTGAAGAAACAGTAAGAATAATAAGGAAAGAGTGAGATATAACGCGGGAAGTCGTCGACTTCACGGCGCCGAGGGTCACCTCTTCCCCTTATACAGATTCATTTCACCCGAAAAAAGGCGTGTTTGGACTAGTCGTGGTAACTCGATAAACACAGAGCCCTCTCCGCCGGAGAAATCGCACAAAGCGAGAAGTTATTCTTGCAAAACTACGTACGAATTTTCCCTGGAAAAACAGAAATGTACATTCGGATATTTTTTCTCCTTTTTCAGCGGCAGGGGGGGGGGATGTTTCAAATTTAAAATTCCCCCGAGGCTGGCGCCATTCTCCATGATTTCCATCTCCGAGTTTTACGTGACGTGGGGGAGGAAAAAATGAATACACGGGGGATTTTTGGGGCATAATTTTTCTGGGGAATTTTCGCGACAATAGTCGGCTGATTTTCTCGCGCAATCAGGTTTTTGGTGAATTGAAGAAAGGGATAATAAGAACAATGATGATGATAACATTCAACTGAGTTGAAAATCTGACAAAATTAGTTGAAAAGAAATCTTATTCAATTCAACAAAATGAAGGAAACAATGAATTATACACGATAGAAGGAAATGATGTGCAAAATAGCTTGTTAATTATCATGGAATAATTGAATTTAACTTTACACTTTCGTCGGTGCCCTCAGAATGCCGGAAATGTCGGCCAAAAATTCAGCCCACTGCGTCATAATTGTGACAAATACCCCAAACGCCGACTCCATAGATACCACTCAGCAAATTTATCGCAATCCAAAAGTTGCGTATCTGTGTTCTCATCCCACAGCTTCAGGCGACAACGTGCCCTGGATAAGGTTCTTATAATCCCGTAGAATCCACCCTAACAGTGTTTCTTCGGGGATCTAGGCGTCATCGAGAGACTTCACCCCCTCAACAAGAAAGAAAAAAAAATATTCCGAGTGTCGATGGGGTGATAGGAGGGAGCGACACTGAGTTAAAATGGGGAAGTGAGGGAGCGCAGCGAAGTGAGGTGTAAGAGAGTTTGGCGAAAGTTTTGCGCGTTGTCACTACGGAACTTGCAGGGCTTCAGCGACAATGCCAATCTCCTTCATTTTTTTTTCATCCACTGGTGAAGAAAAAAAATAACCTCGAGAGGGGGGAAAAAGAGATTGAAGAGATATTTTGTATTTAACGATAGTTGGCAGGAGTTTTCCAGTTTCTATCTTCAACTGTATATCCTATTACTTAGGTCGGTGATTAAAGAGCTCGGGTTTTATCAAAGAAGCCGGGCTGGAGGGGGTGGGGAGACGCTATTGGAAGATTTATAATGGGGAAATGGTATCCGGACGATTAAACTGGGGATATCTGGCTTTCAGTTTTCGCTTTCACGATTTGAGACGGTCTCGCTTTCGTGACGGTCAGTTGCTGGAAGATATTGGCTCCAGAGGCAATGGCAGAATCTCTGATATAGTGGGTTTTGGGATCGTGCAATATGGAGAATGCGGGAATTATATATGTCGGGGGTTTTACGCGATTGAAATGTATGTTGTGGAATTTTCGTGGAAAAAATGGGTTGGAGTTGGGATTTTACTGGAAATTTAATGAAATTATAATTTTTTGAGCAGCAGCTAGACCGGAATTTCCGAACTTTCTTAAATTTATAATCAAAACATGAATATTTAGTGCCAAATATTTTGGAATTTGGTAGTAATTGATAATTTAAAAATATATTTACCTAAAAATTTATGGTTTTTATTCCTTTTCATGGAAATATTGAACAGAAATTGACCTGAAGTTGAATTTGCAATCAAAACATGAACATTTATTACCAAATTATGTTAAATTTGAAAATAATTAATGATCTAAGAATTCACTTGCCTAAAAATCCTTGATTTCAATTACCTTTCGTGAAATAATTCAATCGAAATTGATTTTCCATTAATTATTTTAATCAAATTATCAATTTGTAAATATTAAATATTTAAATTCCAGGACAATCGTCTCACAATAAAAATTAACAATTTTAACACTGCGAATGAATGGAAAAGGGAAGCAGTTCGAGTATCATCAGACATTTTAAGTAGAAAAAGACCCTCAGACAGTTTCTGGGAGATGAGCTGTCGGCGCTGGCAGTAAACAGTGTGTTACGCCCGTCAAGGTCGATGAAGCAGGAGACTGAGGGGTACGCAAGGCACGCGGTATGATAAATATCATGCTTTAATCCACTCACTCGGTTCTCCTTGTGCAAGCTACTTTACTACGGTTGAGGGAGGAGAGAAGGGGCTCGTTATCTCGACGATACGGGACGTTAAAGGCCCATCCGGAGTGACCCCCGGTGAATTCACGTCCCCGGGAATTTTTTTTCTTTATGCTCTACACGGAACGAGACCGCCCACCGCTCGGGACATTTTTTACCACGAAATTCCAGAAATATGAAGTTCCAATCGCCTTTATTGTCGGCAAAAATTGAATTTCATGGACTGCTGACTAGTAATTTTAGATGACGAAGTGACATTGAATTGTATTCAGGGGGAAAAATGATTAAATTCCAGCCCGCACGAAAAATTTATTTTTCGAAAAATACATAAACCATATATTTTATATATTTTTCATTTCATTTTTTTTATTTTGTATATTTTTTTATATATTCTTCGTAAATTTGAGAATATATGGAATTGGCCCATGTTATATATATTTCTTATGGGGGAGATTGCAATGAAGAAATAATGAAATTTCACGTTTTCTTCGATGCACTGGAATTTTCAGTTAAAATAGACTTTAAAAAATTTTTAACTGTAATTTCTCGTACGATTCTGGGATAAATTCATCACTTTTGTCTTCCACTAAAATTTTAAGGGATTTTGTCACTGAAAATCCAACATTTTATGAGATAAATCAGGGGCAAATGTAAATTTGAATTCAATTATTGCATAAAAATTTATAGTAATCGAAAAAATTCAGATAAAAAATTCAGATTCTTGAATTTCCAATTAATTGAAAACTTAGTATAATTTAACTCCGAATTGTGCTTAAAATTGGCTCCTAAAATGTGAATTTTCACTGATGAAATTCCTCAAAATTTCAATGAAATTAAAATGTGACCAAAATTCTCAAAAAATTCACCACCAATTTCCGCCGAAAAAAAATTTCAAGCGTAAACCGTAAAAAATCTCCACGAGTGCGCCAATTCTGTCCATCCAATGGAGTAAAAACGACCTCAGACCCGAAATGAATGAAATTACAACCAGAAGAATCTCCAATAGAATAAAAATTCTCATCTCCATTATCGTAAAAATGAAAATGTTATTGAAAAAATTCCGAGGCACTGCCACTCCCTCTCGCCTCGAGCACCCCCTGAAGCTGCGGTCCATCCCCTCCCGCATATTACCATGTCGAGTCGATATCGATGTAAGGGAGAGTGGAAGAGTGATTTATTCGAACAAGACGGAACAACCCGCTGCGGCGAAAATAAGGGGAGAAAGTGGAGAGGAAGTCGAAGTGGGAGGAGGCGGTCGCCACGCAGTCATTCGTATCCATGCACTTCTCTCACTGCTCGCATTTATTTCGAACCTTTTACCCACTGTCCCCCCGAACAAATACCCTTTTTCATTCGTGAATTTATGCACTGGAATTGTATGACAACGGATGGAACGCTAAATTGTGGGAAAATGTCGCCTCGTGAATGTCACAAATGGCTATTATGTCGTTTTATACGGTTTTGTGGTTTAATGGTGAAGTAGATGGAGTAACCTTGAAATGTTTGAGGGGTGAATAATGCACTAAAGCACTATAAATAAACTCTAGTTGAGTTATTTAATAAATGAGGAAGAGTAAATCCAAAATTTCCGGAAAATTCACTTAATATTGATATTTTTTCATACGATCTATGGATTTTGCAATTTATGTAAATGAATAATTCGCGCAAAAAAATCGAAAATGGCAATTATTGATAATTTTTCATGAGAATGGCTTCAAGACATCTAAATTTGACAAATTAGATGTAAAAATCGATTTAAAAAAGCAACGAAAGTGTTTTAATTCCGAACACTAATTTTTCTACTTCCGAATTCACTTCGGATTTTAATCTTAAAAATTGGAGTCATGTTCGACCACTTTAAACGTTCAAATACAAGGGATTGGCGCAAATCCCCATGACAGCTCTTCCCCCTAGATTTGACACCCGACGCATGAGCAAATACTTGAGGGATAAACTCATGAATTGATGGGCACGTATCATATCACGTGATACGCTACAAGTACTGCATATTTGCACTGTATTTGGTGGAGCATCAGCGAGACTGACTCAGTGTATATTTCCCAGCCTCACTTAACTGCTATTCCGAAATTCCCATGGGTGAGCTCTTTCACGTTACTGCGATGCCAAGTTCGATATTGTTGGGTTGGAATGG